>NC_064810.1:94032964-94090003 GCF_023721935.1 Panthera uncia
TGGAGTTAGAAAAGAGAAAGTGTGGACATATTGAAGTTCCTTCTAGATATCCAAGAAGGGTGGTTTGGAAAGGCAAGGCTGACCTTGATAACAATGCTTCCACTGGAGTATTAGGGAGTGAAGAGAGACACTAATGACAATTCTTTTAAAGAAGTTTTTAAGCGAAGAGAAGCAGAGAAATGATGTGATAGCCAGAGTGATGTGGAGTTAAGGCAGGTTAGTTTTGTTTTAAGATTGAAGATACTGAAGCATATTTGTAAGCCGTGGAAGGAAACTGGCATTCCTATGAAGGGAACGATGAAGTAAGTCCCTTAGATGAGAGGAGAAGAGATCAAGAGCAAAAATGGAGGGTTGATCTTTGATACGTGCAGGAACTCTTATCTATAGCCAGTAGAGAGATGCAGAATGTGGGTACAGATGAGAGTGGTTTTGTAGATTTGGAGGTAGGAAGATAAAGAATTGCCTCCACTATCTGTATTTCCCCAATGAATTATGAGGCAACATCTTTAGCCAGGAATGGTGGGGAGGGGAAGGGAATTTAAGAGATTTAAGGTAGAGAATAAAAGGGGTAGTGTGGGAGCACTGGGTGTTGTACGGAAACCAATTTGACAATAAATTTCATATTAACAAAAAGGGGGTAGTGTGGTAAACTGAAAATCTGAAAGCATAATAGGGTTTTGAGCTATGCTGTGTGACCTACTGAGGTTTGTGATCATGGATTTAAAGTTAAAACAACCAACATGGTCAGTTACATGTTTTCCCCTAGGAATCTTCGAGAAACTTGGTTCAGGCATGGAGTATTTGTGGCAGTGAGTTTAATGGCCTTAGGGGACTTCACCAGGGAAATATAATGGTGAGGAGGGGGTGAGCATTTGCACATGATTATAATTATGGGCTACGGGAATCTGGATTCCAGGACATGAGGAAGTGATGAATGGTGAGAAAGCAATTGGGCCAATGGATCAAAGATATCTATAAGGTCAAAGACTTATTGCAGAGAGAGCCCTTGAGTAACTGAGTAGAAATCATTTGGAAAGCTATTAACACATAGTTCATGCCCTACCTTCAAAGATTCTAATTTAGTTAGCTTGGACTGGAACCTTAGCATCAGTGGTTTTAAAAAGCTTTGTAGGGGCACCTGGGTGGCTCAGTCTGTTAAGCATTAGATTCTTGATTTTGGCTCAGGTCATGATCTCATGGTTGTGGGATTGAGCCCCACATTGGGCTTTGTGCTGGGCATGGAGCCTGCTTAAGATTCTCTTTCTCTCTCTCTCTCTCTCTCTTTCTCTCTCTCCCTCTCTCTCTCTCTCTCTCTCTCTCTCCCTCTCTCTCCCCCTCCCCTGCTTACACATGCTCTCTCTCTCTCTCTCTCACAAAAAATGAGATAAAAAATTAAAAAGCTTTGTAAGTGATTATAGATGCAACTTTGGTTAAGAACCCTGTGTAACAGGAAGATGGACAATGAGTTCACCCTTGAGGACTAGTAGTTAGCTGGAAGGAGTGGAGCCATTAGCAACTGGTGATTGTGGCCTCAGAGACCTGAGAATGAGCAAAAGTTTCCTCCTCCCCTGATCAAACAATGTTCACAAGGGTAAATTTGAATGTAACTACAGTAAATATTAACTGGGATGATAGTCCCACCTGTTAACATGGGTACACTTCCATTGTTACAAACATTTTTCACGGGGCTCTCTAAGCTTGCTGTGATGTGGCAGCTCGGGAGAGTGAAGAGCTAGGTCACCAATGTGGCAGGGCTTTGTGAGGGCCCTCTCAACGCATCTGAGTCATAGGTGCTCCGAAGTCATTCATAGGGTCGCTCCCCTCTTGGTGTGAGGAATTAATGTTACCTTGTATGTGTATGGTCAAAAGTGAGCAAAGAAAACAATAGCAAAGCAACCCAAAGTGCAAATTCTCTGTCACCCTCTTCCACTCATCTTATAGAATAAAAACACGACAAGGTGTCACATATGGCCTAATGAGATTACAAGAATTTTCTTTACATCGATCAACAAAAATATTATGACAGAATAGTTTCTGAAAAAGTTCTATAAATAACAAAGAATGTTTGTGATACACAACACTAGTTCCTAGTCTTGCTGAATTATGTACCCAGAAATTGTCAGGGTCACCTCAGGAGCCGGTAGAAGGCTAGTTTCATGTGAGGTCATACGTGGATGAGCTTTTCTGCCCTGGCTCCCGCTAAGCAGAGGAACCACAGAGATAAGCTTCCAGGTTATAAAATCAACATAGGGCCTCTTACCTGCATGGCCACAAAAATATCCAAGTGGCAGAAAACAGATGTGAAATCAAAGAAAAATCAGGGAAAATACCATGTAGTGTTCAGCCATGACTGGATCTGAAAGTTATAAGCACCAAGTAAAGTCAAATGTGGCCAAAGAACTTACAGAGCTTTCTCAAGCAGGGCTTTCACTGCTCACTCCCATCACTGTTCCGGCAGGGTGAGCAGCAGCTCTTCGGGGCAGGGGGTGGGGGCGGGAAGGGGGAGGGGGTTGGGGAGGGGCGGGGGGGGGGGGGGAGCATAAACATTTTAAAGGGAAATAAACTGCACAGCTTTAAAAATGTTAAAGGATGCTTTCTGTTGGTTTTAATCTAAAATGGAATTTATCAAAAAGAAATGAAAATGATCAAACAGTGTCCAAAGGGTAAATTTGAATGTAACTACGGCAAATATTCACTGGGACGATAATCCTAACTGTTAACATGACTACATTTCCATTGTTACAAACATTTGGTTTAACTTAATCCCCAGAATATATTACTGCCAAAAGGAATCTCATTGACAAGGGCTAATGCATTGGTTACTCCTAAAACTATCCCTTTTTAACCGTTGACTTACTGGTAGTGTTCGTCATGGAAAAGACTATTTTTATTACCATTGTCATCAGTCTTAGTGAAGTTCAGAGATATTTGCTTGTAGTTACTACAACTTATTCCTTTGCTGGTTACACATGTGTGAACAAGATCCCAGAAGTTCCGGTGAAGCTACATTTCCATCGGATGACAGCAGGACTGTGATTGGATCTGTTGACAGTATTTGGCGGAGCTTCCAATCCAGATTCTTTTGACTAAAGCCAACAGGCAAGAGGAAGCAGAAACAACATGCACAGTGAACTCATTAAAAATGTTTTTTATGTGATCAGCCTTGCTTGGAAGTGCTGAGGGTTGGGTGGTGGGTGGGGAATCTGTAACACTTCCCTCCAGCTTCGCAGATATTCCCTAGACTCAGATTGGCAGACATCTCTCAACATCTCAAAACTGCAAAGGGAACACAAATTAGAAAGCATCACCAGCCTCCTCCAAAACCAGCATTTCAATGAAATAATGCAATATGGTGGAAAGACCTTTGGACAAAAAGAGAATCAGGAAATGTAGGTTGAGCACCATTTCCGTCATTGAATAGAAAAGTTGTTTTGGTCAAGTCATTTCCTTTCTGGGTCTCAGTTTCCTAATGAGAGAGGTCTAGTATACCAATGGTTTGCAGATAGTGCCCCTTTGAGGCCTCGGGGAGGGAGCAGATGGGGAACCCTACCAAGCTATTCTTTATTTTAGGTATTGGGGCTTTCTTTGAAAAAAGAATTTTGCCATCAAAAAATTTCAAAACTACTAGATTAGATGTTCTTTAAGGTCTCTTTAAGAAAAAATACTTTGAAAAAAAAGAATAAATAATTTGAATTCACGGCAGTGGTTTCTGAATTTTTTGATCATGCAGATTAATCATTAAAAATATTTTTACCATGTAGTCCCCATTCATAAATTCGATGGGTGTATTGCTATAAAATACATTCCATGTGAAACATATTCCCCAAGATAGAAATGTTATAAGGGAGATAAAGATGAAACTTTTAAAGTAAATCATAAATTTGTTTTTTAACCATTAAAGTCTTTCATTATCAATAATGATATTTTCATTACTTAACATTAATATTAGTATTACAGCTTTTAGTGAAAGTAATACTATTTGAACATGCCATATCTTGATTGGCTGGTCATTGTTTTCCACATTACTGCATAGTACCTGTCAATTTCCTACTACTGCAGTGGGCCCATGGTAGATCTTCAATATTAATACTGCTCTGTGTCAGGATCTACAAACAAAAATTAAATAAATGGTCTGTAGCTCTGGGATTTTTTGAATCTTTCAAAGATCACAAGATGTTGGAAGATGGTAAATTCAGTGTTCTTAATTTTACACACAAGCTGGAACGTTTTATTAAAAGCTAATAGGAAGTTTACAGATCTTTGATAGGACAGGAGAACTAGGCTTGGATCCTTCATATAACTAGAAGAAATGCCCTCCCACAGCACAAGACTGACCTAGCAAAACACAGTGATGTCCCTGCCTGCTTCTCAACATGGTGATTGGGACTGGATGCTAGAAACTCCAGCACAGCTGCCCCAGGAATTCTGGATGCCTCTGCCTCTGGGCTTGTCTGAAAATCCAGTTGTCTCCTAGCGACTCCTGCTCATTCTGCCTCCATATCTCTGTCAGTATGCTGTTAGAAGACCTGTGCATGACTAATTGCAAGGAACAGGGCAGATCTAGCCATGCAATTCCCTGAGGACTCCTGGTAAGGACAAGGGACGTATTGGGGAGGATGGTTGAAAATGAAGAGAGAGCTATCCCCTTCTCAGGAGGGGCCAGAGTCCAAACTACCAAGTCCATGAAGGTGAAGCATGGCTGGCAGCCTGGACTGGAACTGGTCTTTGAATGGTCCTGTATAAGAGAGTAGAGTGGACACCAGGGCTTCTAGGTAACAGCAGGGCTCAGCTTCTGGTGAGTGGTTTGGCTGCTGGGTTAGGCCAGCTTGCCAGAGTTAATATGGTGGATGGCGCAGGCCAGGTCCAGCCCCAAGAAAGAGGAATGGCAGTAATGAGTTGGGAGGTCAGTGCTCTCAGGCAACTAGGTTGGGCTCAGGCCCAGTTCAAGAAAGAAGGCTAGTAAGACAGACTCAACACACAGGTTTGGAGCCAAATGCTCAAAAGCTGTCCAGAAACCAAAACCCACTTGAAGCACATTTTTGATTCTGGACATAGGAGCAGCCATCCACCACCAGATCCTTATCATTGAGGGAAAGGAGCTCCTTTATACTACTGGCTCAACCTCTGAAGGTTCAGAACCGACCAGGTATGAGGTATTCTTCATCGACAAGTCAGATGAAGGCAAAGCTCCAGTTGTTTACTGCTGCACAACAAACTACCCCAAATGTGGTGTAAAGCAATCATCATTTTATTATGTTCACAGAGTATGTGGGTCAGGACTTCAGACAGAACAGAGAAGGATGGCTTATCTCTGCTCCACAATACCTGGAACTTTAGCTGGTAGGATTCAAATGCCTGGAGGTGACTCAGTCAGCTGGAATCCAGGGGCTGGAATCGCCTGGGGACTTTTTCATTCACCTGCCTGGCATCTGAACAGGGTTAACTCAAAGGCTGGGCACAGCTGGGACTGTTGGCCAGAGAACCTACATGAGGTCTCTCCATGGGGATTGGGCTTCTCGTAGTGTGGCCACCGAGTTCTGAAATAGAGCACCTAATTGGGAGCACTAAGAGAAAATGTTCTAAGACACCAAGACACATAGGCAGGACCCACATGGGTTTTTATGGCCTAGCCTTAGGAAGTCACATAACATCACTTCTGCTTTCCTCTGTTGATTGAAACAGTCACAAGTCTGCATAGATTTATGGAGAGGAGACATGGACACCACCTCTTGATGGAACGAGTGTCAAAAAATTTGGGACCATATTTAAGAATTTCCGCTAAGAGAAAACAAGAAAAAGAGAAAAGTTTAAAAGCGCATCAACTGCATATAAATACTGACCAATGCTTGCTAATAAACAAACTCAGTTTAGTTTATTTAAACAATAAAATAATTGAAGACTTGTCATGTAGTAAGTACTGTCTTATGTGCTAGGGATACCGAGCTAAGGCACAGCCCTCAAGGAATTTACAATCCACTGGCGAAGACAGATGAACATACATTGTTGTAACTGAAGGTCAAGTGAAGAAAGTGAACCAAGACATAGGATACAAGCACTGCAAGAGCCTAGAGTAAGGGGTAATTAATACAGTAAAGAGTCTGTGTTGTCCAGGGGGAAGCATAGGAAGTTATAAATTAGTCAGACCTGAATTCGAATCCCATCTTCACCATTTCTTAGATTGAGCTATGTAAAAATGCTTTTTTGTGAGTAAAAAATAATTGAGTATCAATTATTTCATATGGTTCAACCCAATACTAGCTAGGTGACCTTGAATAAGTCACTTAACCTCTAGAAAGATCAGTTCCTTTGCCTGTACAATGAGGTTGAAATGTCATAGGGTTATTTACAAAAATAAGGAAACATTTGCAAAATATCAGTGTAGTGCTTAACACAAAGTAATCATTTGAGAAATAGTTTTTTTGTAATTATTATCACTATCATTATGGAACGCATTAGAGAGAAGGCTGAATCTGAGATGACATTTGAAGGCTGAACATGATTTTGATGTCCCGATAAGGGAAGTGGGATGAGTGATTTTAGGCTGATCAGAACCATGGGAAAAGGCTGTTTTTGTGATTCTACTTATACGTGACATTTGGTTCTGCATTTTGGGACCTGGACATTTATTTTGAATAAAATAATTCATGAAAAAATATTGAAACTGAAATTCACCTGACAACAAACCACCACAGGTATTTTTAAGTCTAGATATCTTGGTGATTTTATGGACTACATAATCTGCAATCCCTCCCTTCTGAAATCACTGAAGCATTCTGCTTAATAATAAAAAATGTTGCTGAAATAAAGAAAAGGAAGTCCTTGGCATTAACTACAAAAGGGAATACAAATCCTGGCAGCCTGTAGTTGGGGAATGGGAAGCTGATAGCTTTGAGAACTCAGGGCTTAAGTTTCAAAACCTTCATGGAATCAATACATACAGTTCTGGTCCAACATTAGTTGGGAAGTTAGAACTGATATCCTTGCATGAATTTGGGTTTCAAAGGATTACACTATCAGTGAAAGGCTGGTCTAGAAAATCATCAGCTCACCAGAAAAGGACATAACAAGAAAGCTTCTATCTCATCTGGTTTCTAGGTTACAAAGAAAAAAGTCTCCCCTGACAATTCTTTCCAACAGATATATTACCATTTATGTCTGTGGTTCTAATCATACATCCTCCATCTTTTGGAAAACCCCAGGCTGATAAAAATCTTTAAAGTTGATGATATTCCTGGGATATCTGATAAAAGCAAATGTAAAGTCACTTTGGAAGGATAAGTCTTCAAGTAATATTAAACATGATTCCCACAGGTAAAGTCTTGCTGAAGGTGAGCTAACAATCCAAAATTCTAAAATATGGGAGAACAATTCATCTGAGCAATGGTCAGTGAATTTGACAAACAGCAGGAATAGGCCTCTAGCAACCTCAAATAATAGAATTGTCGGATAAAAGAAATCCACTTAACGTGTTTAAAAACTTAAGCTTGAGGGGCACCTGAGTGGCTCAGTCGGTTAAGCATCTGACTTTGGCTCAGAGCATGATTTCACGGTTTGTGGGTTTGAGCTCTATGTTGGGCTCTGTAGTGACAGCTCAGAGCCTGGAGCCTGGTTCGAATTCTGTCTCTCCCTCTCTCTGCCCCCCTCCCTCCCACTCATACTTGGTCTTTCTTTTTCTGAAATAAATAAACATTAAAAAAAAATTTAAAAATAATAAAAACTTAACCTTGAAATTGAAAATAAGAGGACAACAAAGCAGTGTGAAAAGTTAATGGGAACATCTAAAAAAACAGTATAAATTATAAAAGTTAAAAAACATAATAGAGATGGAAAAAATTAATTGACGCATTAGTTGATTAGATGTAGCCAAAGAGAGAATTAGAGAGCTTGAATATAGGTCTGGGAAATCATTCAGAATTAAACACAGAAAGATAGAGATAGAATTTATGAAAGAGAGGCGAATAAATATGGAAGATAGCACAAAAAGATCCAACATATACCTACTCAGAGAGAAAGAACAATTGGAGAGGCTGGAGGAGAGGTGGTTACAAAAAAGGTAACTGTCAAGCATTTTTTAAAATTGTTGAAAAACAAAATCCTTATGTTTAGAAAAGGCCACTAGTTGTTAACAAGATGTGTTTTAACACTGGAGAACAAGAAGAGTTGGATACAAATACCCCTCAAGGGACTTACAGTCTGTTAAGAGGCACCATAGAGATATGCACAAAAACAGCATGTAAAGAAGAGATGCTGTAGGATGTTGGTGATGAGGAGAGACTGTTTCCAGTCGGGAGAACCATATCAACAGTTTTACTGGAGGAGACGATGTTTGCCTTGGGTCTTAAAAGATGGGTCGACTGAACCTGTGAAGAAGTGTAATCCACCCTACACACCACTGCCTGCTTAATTTTCCTAAGGCACAGTTCTGATAATGTCATCCCTTTATTCAGTATTTTCAAGATCTCATGATTATTTTCTTTTTTTTAAAAAAAATTTTTTTAACGTTTATTTATTTTTGAGACAGAGAGAGACAGAGCATGAACAGGGGAGGGGTAGAGAGAGAGGGAGACACAGAATCTGAAATGGGCTCCAGGCTCTGAGCTGTCAGCACAGAGCCCGACGCGGGGCTCGAACCCACGGACCGTGAGATCATGACCTGAGCCGAAGTCGGACGCTTAACCGACTGAGCCACCCAGGCGCCCCAACTCACGATTATTTTCAAGATAAAGCCCCAACGTTTTGTTTTTCATTCAAAGTCCTTCGTGGAATATGCCTGGCCTATCTTTACAAACCTGTTTCCGGTAAAGTGTTTTCTTGAATCTCATCACTCAGGCAGACTAAGATTAACACTTCTGGCCATACCTCATGTTTTCCCATCTCTCTTGCTATTTCCCCTATGTAGAATACCCCTGAATTAAAGGCAAAATTTGGGACTTTATCCTGAAAATAACTAAAGGATCTTGAAGATTGCGAGTAGGAAAATATTATCAGAACTGTGCTTTAGGAAGATTAGTGAAGCATTGGCATGTAGGGTGGATTGGAAAAGGAGGTTCTTGGAGCTAAGGAGCCCATGCTCCATGACCATATGTTGTATTGTCTGGGAGGCACAAGTGCACAGATTGCCCATTTAGTGTGCTGAAGAAACCTCTATGATTACTGATTTTGTAGAGATTGTGGACACAAAAGTTGTGAAAAGCTCAGCATAACATTAACACAACAGAAACAGATGTATCAAAATAGTATTCACTATCTTGGCTTCTCTGCATTGGTGCTTCCCCTGCAGCCGGAAATTAAAATGTCTCCTAGAACCCTTAAGAATGTCAAATGTCTTGGGGGCCCTGGGGGGCTCAGTCGGTTAAATATCTGACTTCGGCTCAGGTCATAATCTCACGGTTTGTAGGTGCGAGCCCTGCGTCAGGCTCTGTGCTGACAGCTCACAGCCTGGAGCTTGCTTCAGATTCTGTGTGTGTGTGTCTCTCTCTCTACCCCTCCCCTGCTCAGTCTCTGTCTCTCAAAAATAAATAAACATTAAAAAAATTTTTCTAAAAAAGGATGCCAAATGTCTTGATGAGTACAATATATACAATTTCAGAGTTTCAGTTCAATGCCACCTAGCTAAGTGAAAACCTGGACACGAGTTGGATGGTAGTATTTTTGCCTATATACTATCATTTCTAAATGATCATAAGCCCAGACCAATTTTAGAATTATTCAGTTTCTCTATGCAACAGAAAATTCTTTTTCTTCAGCCTTGAAAAGTATTTTTTAAGAGTGTTTATAGAGTTTATCTGAAAATTTTTCTATTAAAACCCAGTATAACAGCACTGTATTTTTAAAAACATTTGAAGTCCAAATCTTACCATATATCAGACTTCTAGTACATCTACATGAGCTCTCAAAGTAGATAATTCAACAGATCAATTCCCACAGTTTCTTCTGGGTACAATTGACTCTCCATACAGAAATTGTTTTTTTTCTCAGTCTCAGAACTGTGGTATGCTTCCTTACCTTAACCTTTGAAAATGGACTGCTTATAAAACATTATGGGACATGCATCATCATTAAAAAAAATAGGGCTTTACCTCCATAGGTATGTTTCTGGGAAAAGTGAGTATAAATCAAATTTTTGTAAGTCAAATCATATTTTAAGTGTCTCAGGGGACCTCATTATTTAATAAAATAGCATGGAGAGAATAATCACATTGTGATGTGGCTTTTCATAAAACAGGGCACACCTGTATCACACTCTGTCATGACTATGGGCTTCACTCTATAGCTGAGTTTGAGGGTAGCCAGGTCTGCTTGGACTCAAGTCAAGGGAATTAAGTTACTGAGTACTGAGGATCTTGTTACAAGGCAGTCTTCTTTATAAGCTGTGTCAGCATGGGTCCTATAGTTAGTGCTTTATAAAGATGTGGAAAATCTGCTATATCTATATGTTTAAAAGTATATTAAGCAAATTAACTCGCTTTGATGACGTCTATATTTTCTTATGTCAGCCACAATCATTTGTTTGAGTAAAGAATATTAAAGCAGGGCATTTGTAAATTTCACAGATCTTTTAGTTCCTGGCCGGGATCTAGACTCGATCAATAGGTTATGTATTGATAGTAAGCATAGCAACTATATTTGTAAAAATCAAAATTTAAAAACACTAAACAAACAAAAAAATCACATAAACAAAATATTTTTTAAAAATAAAAAGCACTTGTTAATCCCATTTAAAAACACTGTCTCTTTGTTTTTTTGTGTTTTTTTTTTTTTTAAACGTTTATTTATTTTTGAGACAGAGAGAGACAGAGCATGAACGGGGGAGGGGCAGAGAGAGAGGGAGACACAGAATCGGAAACAGGCTCCAGGCTCTGAGCCATCAGCCCAGAGCCCGACGCGGGGCTCGAACTCACGGACCGCGAGATCGTGACCTGGCTGAAGTCGGACGCTTAACCGACTGCGCCACCCAGGCACCCCAAAAACACTGTCTCTTTGAATCGTCTGTGTGGCTTCCATCTTCCAGGGAGAGAATATGGTAAAACGGATACATTAGAGAGCTTTGAAGTATGACTTTGTATGTATTATCCAGAAAGGCTTGCAATCAGGCAGCCAGGGGAAGAGCCATGTCTCTGTCAGTGAGTCTCAGTGGCCCTCATCATGTGGCCCAGGCCCTGTTGCCTCATCTGAGAGATGATCAGGACACTGCTTGTATGGGATAAACTGAGTATAACCCTGGTTCATACTGTCATATTGACGGTAGGAACAAGTACACAAGAATCCTTGAAAATATGTAGCTAAAATCCAATCACACACACACACACACACACACACACACACACACACACACACTGGTGCCTATTCAAACTGCAATGTTAAGATTTAGTTGCACCAGCCAGTTTTATATACACCAAATGCCTCAGGCTTCAGCAATTTGAGGGGACAATTTACTGAGCAAAGAAAAAATATGTCATTATAGATTGGAATGGAAAAGGCAGTGTCCAAGACCACTGCATGCGCGCGCGCGCGCGCGCGCACGCGCACACACACACACACACACACTAAACTTTATCATTATGCGAATTATAGAATGACACAATTTGGAGGTTTAAGTAGCTCCATTTTTCAAATTTCTGCTATGCAGCAGACATTGCATAGTAGGTACTTTGTATATATTGTCTTAAAAATTCTCACAATAACCCTGTAATATATACATAGTCATTTCCATCATACAGAGGAGAAAATGGGGACTTACAGACATTCAGCAATTTGCCCAAGATTTCACAGCTGGTAAAAGGTAGACCTGCGATTTATTTTTTTTAATGCTTATTTATTTATTTTTGAGAGAGAGAGAGACAAGGCGGAGGGGCAGAGAGAGAGGGAGATAGAAAATCCCAAGCAGGCTGTGCAGCTGTCAGTGCAGTGCCCAATGCAGGGCTCAAACCCATGAACCATGAGACCATGGTCTGAGATGAAACCAAGAGTCAGACACTTAACTGACTGAGCCACCCAGGTAGCTTGGGTAGAACTGGGATTTAAACCTCCAAAGGTTTGACTCTTAAAATCTTTCAACTTTATCTTGCTATTTCAAAATTTATCTAATGTATAATGGCTCTGAAATCTGAATACTGCTATCTTTTCCTGACACTGGCAACCGTGGCTTCCGGAAGAGTTCCAGAATCTTTGATGGTATTTGTCCATCTTTGTAGTCCCCCAAGAGGGCTCACTTAATCATATTTACAAATCTAGCTTTTAATTCTTGAAGATCCCAACTTTTAGCTAGTGACCACTTAGAATGCTGACAGCTTCCAGGCTCCAGAACCACCTCTCTGAGTAATGAAATTAGAAGATCAGATGTCACCCAGACTCCTGAATTCTTTCTATCCCAGGTTAAGAACCTCTTCTCTAGAGAATATTATGGAGGAGAAAACTAGAACTTAAGTGTTCATACAAAAAAGCTTTAAATGTGGCTGTGTTCTAGGTTCAGTATATTGGGTGTGTGATTGAATTCAAGAACCTTTCAGGGAGACAACACCATACTAAGTAGTTAGTGATATAAAACAGTGTGTTAGCCTATAGGAAGGTGGGTTAGGGGTACGAAAAAGAGATAATAGTTACTTTAGCTTTATAGTTCACAGAGCATTTTGAGACGTTAATCCCGTTGAGGAAGGAATTTCCCTGCTGCACTGAGAAACCAAAGCGTGGAGAATATAAGGCATGGTCTCCTTCAAGAAGCCTATGGCTGAGAGGGGAAGGAAGACGTGGAAACAAAGAACTCTAATGTAAGGAGGGAGAGATAAATGTCAGCAAAATAGTGGGGTGGGGGTGAGAAGGAAGTGGAAGCATTTGTCATTCTGGGTGCTGACCAGAACCCATGAAAACCTCTCTGATGGCATTTGTCTTGAGTCCAGCAGTCAATTGATGAAGAGGGTAAGAGTTTCTCCAAGGGGGTAGAGGAGTTGCAGCTTTTGAAGGGATAGGTTCATCGACTCCATCCTCTCCCACGACCAAAGCAGACAGCAGGATTTGAAAAGAGGTTCAGTCATGGAGGTGTCGTGATCTAAGACAGAAGGGAAAACAACAACAACAGCAACAACAAAAAACCTGGCTAGGCACATCCTAGAGCAGCGTTTTCCAAACTCCCACGTTCAAGTGAATCTCTCGTTATAAAGCCAATTTTTGATTTAGTAGGTTTGGATTAGGAACTGAGATGCTGTGTTTCTAATAAAGTCCAGGTAATGCTTAATGTTGCTGATCCGGGAGCCACACTTAGAGAAGCATCCACTTCGCCCAGGAGCGTTAGAAACGCAGACTGCTTGGGTCTCCACTCCAGACTTACTGAATCTGAATTCGCATTTCAATAAGATCCCCAAGGGATTCATACGCACATTTAACTTTGAGAAGCACTTTTCTAGGTTATTGTTTGATCGGTAGAAGGGGCTCAAGGAGGTCCAAACTTTCCCCGGTATCGCATACCAGCAGTCTGGTTTCTCTCCAGAGCTCCTGTTCCCACGGGCAAAGATTTGTGCCCCATGAAGCTGCTCCTCCTGATCCTAAACCAGTAGCAACTCTGGGAGTTGATCGCCTCGTAATCCTCGTAGCTGGGTTCCTTTCCACCCCAACCGGCGCTTCCCCGGGGCGCTCCAGCTGTTTCCCACCCCCACGCCCAGGCAGCTACTGTGCACAGCTGGAGCCCTAGGCGGCAGGCGCCCCCGGAGCTGCAGCGGCCGGGGAAGCCAGGCGGGGGCGCCGCAGACTAGGCTGTGCAGGAGGAGGCCTTTCCGAGCCCGCAGAGGGCAGCCCGAGCGACCGGCGGGGGAGCGCGAGCTTCGCATCTGGTGCCAACCAGCACGGCCCTGGCGCGGCCCCACATTCCCACACGGCGGGAGTGGCGGCTCGCTACCTGGGAGGCGGCGCGCATCACCCCAACCTGTGTTTCATAAACCTGTTGGGAAATAGTTCCCAGCCTCAAGGGCCAGTAATCAGCCCGACCTTGTCTCGAAAGAACTGCTGATTATAATCCCCGAGCTGGGCGAAGGCCTCGGGGACCTAGATTTTAAGTCGACTATATAATACCATTATCATTATTATTAAAAAAGCCAGCCACCCCGCCCCACCTTCCCTTATATGCACTTCTGAAGTTGGGGGTGGAGGGCTGTTGAACGACCAGAGGGCTGCAGCAGGATTGTAAAACCTAACGATTTGCTAAGAAATCCGGGGCCGAAAAACGCAATTTACAAAATGGCAAGTTTTACAAGGTACAGAAGGTAACTGGGCAGAAAACGCACCGCCTCCCAACCCTCGCCGCGCGTGCTCGCAGGAGCTGGCTGGCTCCGAGTGCGCCTCTCTCCAGCCGCGCCGCTGGGGCCGCGCGAGGATTTCGCAGGAAGAGGAGGCTGCCGCGGGGCCTCGGACCCTGGCATCCGTGCATCTCAGAGAGGGCCACCAACGCTGCCCTGAGCCCCCTGAGGCCGGCGGCGCCCCTTCCAAGACTGGTCGCGGAAGTCACGCTTTCCCTGCTCCTCCTTGGCCTCAGCCCCGCTGTCTCTCCTCGCTGGTGTTTGAAGCAAGCATTTCACGGCGAGCTTTCCTTTCAGGGCAAAGCGCAGTGGACAGTTTAAAGTTAACACCTTCACGCGGCCACTGCTGCGGGGATGTGCGCATTTCCCCTTGCGTATGTGTAGGAGTGTGTGTTTCTCCAAGAAGGTCAGACTAAACGGACAGTCTTAACATTTATTAAAGCCTACGTGTTCTGTCTCGAGGCTTATCGGGTTTGTCCAAACTTTTGTGTGTGTGTGTGTGTGTGTGTGTGTGTGTGCACGCGCGTGCGCGCGTGTCTCCACCCTCCTCTCGCCTCCCCACCCCCGCCCGTGCAGGGCGAAGTAGTCCTATATAGCGATGATAAATATCCCTGTTGATCACTTGATTGATTACCTCCCTGAAAGGTCACGCGGGCTCGCAGTAATTTCCTTTTGCCTAAGGCTCCCTTTTCACTTTTACTCCAGCACGACAGCTCCGAGTACACGGGATCTTTATTTTTTATTTTAACCCCTAAATGCAACCCCTCCCGAAAACAATGCAGACAAGAAAAATCGAATAAAATCAACTCGAGACCTTTTAGCTCACTCGCAGTCGCCTTCCCCATCTCGCTCCTTTCTTTCTTCTGGCCCCCGCCCCTCCTACTCCGACCCCTTCTCCCCAACTCAAATGTATTCTAGACACTATTTAATAGATGAGTGTCTTGCAAGTAAACTCGGGCGTCCCTTGGGTCAGCATTTCATGTCTGTGACTCTCTCTTTCTCCCGTGGACTAAAAATTCGGATTTAAACCACTAGACAAGCTATTAATTTAGCTAGACTACCCAGGGTCCTGAACCCAATTAATTTCTAATAATTATAGCCCAAGGGGGCTAGATAGATCTCCCTGCCTCTTTCTTTTATTGCCACTCCACGCCACCGAGGTCAGCGTATAATAATAAAGTGTATATTTTGAAAGCGATCTCCAGAACAGTGAGTTATTGCAATGAATGAAAATTGTTTCCATTTTGGCTAATTGAGCCCGTGGCCGAAAGCTAGAGCTCTGAGACTAAATAAAGAGGACTGTTTCCTTTCAACATGAAGAAACCCCTGCCTAGCTCTGGTCACCCAGCGAGAGTTTAATTTCTTAACAGCCAACCTGAAACCCAGCGTTGGGTAAACAGTATTAATAATTGCATTACAATGATTAAATTAATCTTGCTGGTAGCCAGGAGAATATAGGTTGAATAGCAAGATGTAAAGTTCACTGCACAAAGACAATAGGCCAAGAAATACCTCCATAAAGAATTCAAACTTTCTTCCAAAGATACAGTGGGGCTGGTTCAATTATAATTCGAGGAAAGGACAAGTTTCTGTTGCATGTAATGTATTGAAAATCAGTTCTTTGCCGTTTCTAGGATTTATTAAAGAAACATGGTTGGAGAAAGGGTATACTTCTCTTGTCCTCTTCAATGACCCCTCTTCTTCATCTCTGCTTCTCCTTAAAAAAAAAAAAAACAAAAAACAACAAAACCTCCAAAAAGAAAAAAAAAAAACCAACAAAACCTCCGACACAAAATATGACAGTAATAAAACAAGCAAATCCAAACAGTCCGTAAACTCAACGACTTTCCAAGGAGGCACTGTTTCCAGGATTCCCGTTTCCGTTGGAGAAAATGCAAGAAAACGTTGGTACTCATGCCCCTCAAGGAAACGAATTTCAGGAGAAGAGAAAAAGGTGGGTGGTGGGGAATCGGGCAGCGAGGGTAGCTCGGCCAACTTGTTGGAGGCCTCTTGTCTCTTGGGCGAGCGACAGCTTGGATGTCCCGTCAAAGGATTTTGGGAATCCGTGGGGCCGTTGACCAGAAAGTCACCTGCTTGGGTCTCACGGCTGAGACTTGGGACAGGTGGAACTGACGGGGTTCACGTACTTAGAAGTGGGAACCCGCCCAGGTCGGCACGCTCAGGCAAGCCGCGCTGCAGGCGGCGAGCGCAGTCCGCTGCTTGCTGGGCGTTTGCTCCATCAGGTTAAACACACTTGAACTAGCAACTTAGCTTTTTTTTTTTTTTTTTTTTTTAACTAATACTCAAGGCAGAAAGCAAATGAGGAAGAAAAAGAGAGAGGGAGAGAAAGGAAGAAAGAAAAGAAAAACCCAGCTTTCAGGTTTGAAAATAAAAGTGATGATGTTGCGAATACTTTACTAAAAAAACAACAAAAAGAATGATGCCTTGTCTAGTCACAATGCTTTGGCCCTAGGGCACAGAGGAGTTTGTGTTTATTATTTCAGTTGGAAGAGGTTGGATTTGCTCGTGTCCCGAAACTCTTGGAAAGACCAGGCATTCGCGGAGGCGGCCGCGACCCCAGGGACTTTAAAAACGAGAAGGGGAGGGTGTTCCAGCGACGCCTCATCCTCTTGCTCTTCGCCGTCTAGAAAAGTTGACGGATCTTTAAGTTTGGGGACTCAGATTTGATTTTCTTGAGTCCTTCATATCCTATTCAGTTCCCTTCACAGCCCCTACCCCACCCCTAGCCCGCCACGTGGTTTGTAATTTCTCAGCAGAAACAATCACCACAGCTTCACAGGTGGGTTTTCTATTTAATCTTGGGTTTGGTTCCATGGTACCTTCGTTTCCTAGAAAATTCTCTGGCACGTCTCTTAACCTCCTCTCCGCGAGTGGACCAGGATATATACCCCCCCGTGGGGATGAGATGGAAGGAATTAATGAGAGCAGTGGAAGGGAGGATAGTAACTCCTTTTTATTATTTTTTTAAGCTCCCCGGGGCTGAGGAGGTGAAATGAAAAGTCCAAGGCTGAGCCTCCTACTGTGCAGGGCACTCTTCCTGCCTAGGGGTCTCCTTCTCCCTTTCTGCGGGAAGAGGCCATTGAGGTTCTGACAGATGGGTGGGGCCTGATCCTCCTGTGCCTTCTCTGTGTCTTTTGGCCAAGGTGAGGGTCCCCAGGGAGTCCTTAAACTGATCAGAAGCAGCTTCTGTGAACATCTTGATGGCCAGTCTAGTGTTTCTCTCCCTAGAGATTCTATTACCTTTCTGATGGTTCTCAACCCCAACTTCTCCTTTTCTTCTGAGGAAACTTAACTGTTCATCTGAGGGAAGGCACTCCTCCATCTAAACTGAGAAGAGCCAGTGAATTCGAATTCACAGACCTCTGGGTACCCAAAGCCTGGTGTTTTTGCACCCACCTCTGCTGTGTAGAAGTACACCACAGGGCAACAGGAATTGTAGCAGGATTGGACCCCCCTCCCCCCACCTGCCTTTTCAGTCCAGAGGGAATGATAGAGTTCTCCTGTGCCCATCTGGTGCTTACCAGAACCTTCTCTTTTGGAAGTTGTTTTACTCCTGCTCTGTGTAATTACTTCATTTGCTCCCTTTATCTTTTCCTTACATTTCGACATTACACGTCTGTCTCTCTTGGGACCTTTACTTGGTTCTCCAGGGACCTCTATCTTACCGCCACATGCTCCCAGAATTACACAACTCTGGAGAAAGAAATGGTGGGCATCCTTAGCCAGGGTGATCCTTTGAATTTTGATTTCCTCAAACAGAGATATTCTATGAACCATTGATGAACCCCTCTTAGGGTTGAAACTTGCTGTTTGCTCACACTCCCAGTCCTAGTTTTGACAATAAATGACAACTGGCACAACAGGGTATTCTCAATGATCTCTCTTCCCCTCCCCTACCTTTCCTAAACTCATGCCCAGGACTTGCTTTTCTTTTCCTTCTCCTCTAACTGGATCATCAAGGATGTACTGTTGCAGCACAGAGACTGAAAAGATTGTAATTTTCTTTTACAGTGTCTGGCAGGATTTGCAACAGATATTAATGGGGACATAAATAGCTCATGGAAGGTATTGAACAAAACTGTTTAATGCAAGGCAGTTGTACCAAGAGAAAATCTTTACGTAGTTGAGATTGATTCATACCTTGAACACAGCTGGCCCCTTTAGGATTTCCCCATTTCTATGTGCCCACTTCATTGGTAAATCCTGTAATTAAAGCAAATTCCAACAATTTATTTTTTTTAAGGGTGGGAAAGGAACCCCCCCCCTCTTTCTTATGACCCTAAAGGTTGTGGGTTTAAGCAAGTGAGTGAAAATGGCAGGCAGGCAGAGCTGGGGCAACCGGAGATGGGGGCAGCGGTGGGGGAGGCCGGAAGGTGACGGCCGACCTTAGGGAAGCAGGAGGTCTTGGATGTTAAATGCCCGAGCCTGCCCGGACTTGGGAATCAAAGGTGATCATTACTACTTGATGGGAATAGACCACTGAAATGTTCCAAGAATGGCAAGTATTGGTAGTATACTTAACATCGAGAAAGAAAACAGTTACTTGTTGTACTTTCAACTCCGAAAGCACAAGCCGAAATAGCTTCAGTAGCAGTAAGAGCGGCGGCAGCAGATTTCCTGAAGTTCAGGATGATTCTCACTTTCTCCTGGATCATTTAAGAGTCCTGTCCTTCTAGTTCTTTAATATGGAAAAAGGTTTTAAAAGCCCCACTTCTTGTTTTCTCCGTGGATGTATAGAAAATTTCCTGCAATTTATGGTGGGAAAAACAATAATAGTAATGATACAGGCTTATAGGTGATTCCAACACGAAATCAGTCCTTTGCCCTAGTCTTTTTATTTCCCCCCCCCTCCCCGCCTTTTTTGGGGGCGAGGTGTCTGCTCCCCTCTGGCTCCCTGTGCTCGCTCCCCGCCCCCCGCCGCCCTCCCCGTGGCTCCCTTTCTCCGCCTCCTCGGCGATTGCCATCTGACAAGATCTCCAAATCAAAGTGATAAATCGCTCCAAACTTTTTTTGGCGGCGCTGAGATGTTGGAGGGGCGTCTAGCGCGCATGTGCGAAGGTGTCCGAACTGACAATGCTGGAGAGATAGCGAGTGTGGATTGAGAGAAAGGGAGAGAGGGAGGGAGAGAGAGTGAAAGAGGGAAAGACAGAGAGTGAGTGTGTGTAAGTGTGTGTGTGTGTGTGTGTGTGTGTATGAGAGAGAGAGAGAGAGAGAGAGAGAGAGAGAGAGAGAGAGAGAAGCGAGGGAGGGAGCGAGAGGGAAAGCAAAAGAAGGAAAAGATCCAAGAAAAAAAAACCCCAACCACACACCAGCGGCTGCAGGACTGGGCACAGCATGAGATCCAAAGGCAGGGCAAGGAAACTGGCCACAAGTAGGTGCAATATCCCTTTTCTATTGGCTTTCCCCCTCCTCTGCCATCTTGCATATCTGTCTCCAGCGCTCCGGGAGGGAGCACGCAGCTGCCTCTCGCGCCGGGGCCCCGGGCGGAGGGCAGGCGCAGCGCAGCCCCAGCAACCTGCCGGTCCCAGCCTTCGCGCCCGGCCGCCCGCGCTCTCGCTCTTGGTTTGGACGCCAGAGGAGCCGGGGCAGCCCTTAGCCCTGTGCACCGACCAGCTGTGGCAACCCCGGGGTGGGGGTGGGGGTGGGGGCAGCCAAGACCGGGGTGGGAGGGAGAAGAGCGCGCGAGAGCAAGCGGGAAGGGGTGGGGTGGGGTGGGGGGGAGAGAAGACGAGAGAGTCTCCCCCTCCCCTCCCCTTCCCCCCAGGCGGAGGAGAGTTGCCTCTGGCCAACCAGCTAGTCCCGGGTATGGGAGGGGGAGCGGGGGATGGGGGGGCGGTCTGGGGATGGGAGCTTTTTCGAGCCTTGGTTTGTTTCTGGGGTTTGGGGTGGGTGGCAGGCTCGGAGGGAGCCACAGTGGCGGCGGCGGCGGGCAGCAGTGGTGGAGTTGGGAAAAGTTGCGAGGCGGCCGCTGGAAGTTGCGCGGGCTGGCGGGCTGCGCCGAGCTGCGCCGAGCGGCGGTTGCGGTAGTGGGCGCTGTGCGCTCGGCGGTGCTCTGCGGCGTGCGCCGCGCGGCGGGACGACTGGGGTGGGGAGTGGGGGAGACGAGAGTGGGGGTTGTAGTCGCAGTGTGTGTGGTGGTGGTGGTGGTGGGGCACAGGCAGTGCGGAGCTACCGGCTCCGCGGAGCCAGGGGCAGGTGAGGAGAGGCCAGGCCCCGCGAGCGCGTGGAGAGTGAGGAGTGCAGGGAGCGCAGCCAGCGGCGACAGCCGCGGAGGAGAAGGGGGCCGAAAGGGCCTGCTCCCGCTAGCGAGCTCCAGGCTGGCCGGGCGCCGAGTGACCCCCAGGGGGCGGGCTGCCGGGACCTTAGGCCGCTGAGAGAGCGCGGCAGAGCCTCTTGCTCTATTTCTGGATGCAGCCGGGGTCTCGGGTCACTCACCCTCCCCGGCGCCCCCTGCCTGCCCGGCGTGGAGCGGCCTTGGTCACGCGGGACCAGGGAGATTGGGTTCAGTGCAGGGGTGGCAGCGCCCCCATCCCCCACTCTTCCCGCAGAAGTGTTAGGGGACTTCGCCTGGAATTGTCCGCTGAGCCGACACTGTTTGGAAAGGCGGAAGCCTCGATCGGGACTCTAAGCGTTAGGAATGGGTTTGCCCAAAAGCTTCTACCACAAGTCTAAGGGGACTCTGAGGTGCTGAGACCCGGAGCAAACCCTAGCAGTCCAAAGCCCTCTCCTCGAGGTGTCAGCTTGCGAGGCTGGAGCAGCCTCGGGAGGGGACAGGCCGCCGTTCGCTCTCCCACTCGCCGAAAACAGCTAATTGTTTTGCTTGTGGACCAGAGAAAGGGGAGATAGGGGTGGGTAGGATGCTTCTCCCCAGGAAAATCCCCAATCTCCCCGCCCTCTTCTCTCTTGCATATTAAAACCAAGTACGTCCCCAAGCCTTCCAGCCTTCCAAGTCCCCTCAGCAGCCGCGCCTTAAGGCAGCGGCACCTCTGCGGGCTGGGTTTCTTTGGCAGTGGGAATCCAAGGTCTAGCCCAGCGAGATGGTGTCATCGTAGGCGTCTTTCCAGTGCTTCGTCCAGTCCTCACTCAAGCACTCCTCCACTTCCCAATACGTTTCCTTTCACCCTGGTCTCTGGGATCAACCTAAATATAGGGCTCTTGGGTCATCAGTACATCTGTTTCTTTTTTGGATGTTGTTCATTTCACTTAGCTGCGACACTGTCAAAGAGAGCCAGTAGAAGTCCTGTTTTTTTCTTTTCACTTTTAAATGAGGCCGATGTCTTTATTTTCATCTGAGGAGGAATTAAATGTACATATGCTTGGAGGCCTGGGGGCTTGAATTCCGGCTAAAGGTTTGGAGTGTGTGTGTGTGTGTGTGTGTGTGTGTGAGAGAGAGAGAGAGAGAGAGAGAGAGAGAGAGAGAGAGAGAGGGGGGGGGGGGGGGGGGTGGGGGGGGGCGTGGAGAGCCTATTTCAACCATGCCTAAATTATGAAATGAAAGCTGAATGCTTTGCGCCTGATCGCCCGGTATCCGCCGAAGTGAAAGCAGAACACAAAACCCTTCGAATTTTCTTGAGCAACTTTTTTCAACTGTTTTAATTGCCAAGCTATACGCCGCCCTATTAAAACATTCCCGCACGCACAGCCCGCTCAACATCCAGAAACAGAACCTCGTTTTCCGATCTGATGAGACTTGTCATTCATCCAGTAGGAGACCTACTCATTTTGTCTCTAGTGTCTCTAAGGATGCCGCCGCCGCTGTCTGATGACTAGATAGGAACTCTTACAAACTTCCCTTGCTGACCCTCGGGTTCCCGCTCGCGCTGCTCCAGCTGTTGCCACCGCGCAGCCTGCCCCGGGCAGGCAGAAGCGCTGCTTTATGCAATTCTTCAGTTACAATCTGGGTAATAAAGGAAATCATATCAAACTAGGGATTTTTTTTTTTTTGTATTTTAAAGCGCTATTTCCTTCCCCCTCTGCAGTGCGTGAGTTTCCTTGCGCGTGGCGGAGATAGTCAGTGACCCCTTGCCGTGCTGTCCAACGAAAACTTTGCCGCTCTGTCTCACCCGTTTCTTTCTTTTTCTGGGTTAGGAAGAGGCAGTGTGACCAGCCTACTTTAAAAAGCACACCTTTATGCTTTTTTATGCAAACACTGCAATGGAAACAAATCAGATAGGAACAGTAGTTTTCTGGATTCTTGTTATTCTTTTTGTCTTTTGTAAATTTCTTTGGTGGCCAAGTCCTGTGCTGGTCTTGCCTACAGTACAGGATCCCATGGACCCTGACAGTACCCACTGAAGTTAAGCCCAGAATGAATGCACTGCCCATTTTCCAACTTACAGTGCTTGATATATATATATATATATATATATATATATATATATATATATTACACAATAGTTGAAAACGATAAATTCGTTGCAAATCATTTGGGAGGAATAAACCTTTTAATTAAAAAAACAAAGAAGGGAAAAGCAAGAAGATTGACATTTGTACTGTCTAAAGCCCTTGGCTTTTATTCCCATCTTTAAGAAAAGAAAACTAAAAGCCAAGCAGACTCTGGCAAGCGCCGGGAGGCTTCCCAGCGGTTTTTTTGGGCAGCTAGGATAGCACCTGGGCGGTGCCAGAATTGCCAGTTGTAACTTTTTTTCTCCTGGCGATGGGGAAGAAGTCAGGTTGGGTCTGCCCAGCTTGTCTTGAGCCGAAACACTGAAGCAACCCCCCCACCCCACTTCCTTAAAGTGACACCCGGCAGGGTTTCAATCACAGCAACGAACGAGTTGCAACGTGTAACCCCCCTTAGCTACCGGGCCCCCCAGAAGTCTCGTAAAGACCCAGAAGGCGATGCGCTTAGCAAGACCCCGGAGAGGGGGCACTTGTTACTTGTACACTTGATCTCTGTTTAAAAAGAGGCTCTTAAATAGCTATGGTAGATGACGACCCTCCCTCACGTGCTTAAACTCCTCACCTTAGCAATACGTGAGACAACAAAGGAAACCCGCACCCAGGTTCCAGCCTGCACTCCCTTTAAACCCACCTATTTGTGTTTTTCTTCACTCTCAAAAAAAAAAAAAATCGAAATACAGAGCTCTGTTTAAAAAACATATTTTACTTGTTTATTTCAGACTGCTTTTGAGGAGGAAAAACGCTCACCCGACGGAGGCAGAGGCCCCTTCTAGGAAGGCGGTTTATTTGCCATTACTTGACCATTACCCTGGCTTAGGGCTTCTTTATTGCATTTGGCACTTGGAGCGCAGTCTTCCTGCAGCATTTCGATGTGTTTCGCCAAAAAAAAAAAAAAAAAAAAAATCTATGTTTAGGAGAAGGTTAATAACGCTTTTCATCCCCCCACCCCACCCCATCCTAAACACTGTGGAAGGGTATGGTTCATTAACTGCAGAGGCAGGAAGCCTGGAGAGAAGGGCTCCTTTTTCAGGCTTTTACTTGTGGGGGCTGAGAAGTCGCAGGTCTGGGCGACGCTGTGCACGTGAGTGTGTGTGGAAGTGTGCGTGAGCGCGTCTGTGCGGGGTAGCCCAGTTCTCCGGCTTTCTAAGCAGAGGCCTCTCCCTACTACCCGGGCCGGGCCTCCTCTGCCGACAGACATTCAACACGTAGGACGCTTACTGAATAGAAATTAACGCGTCATTCTACGCAATTTTTGCTTTCTTCTTTTTTTATAAAGTTGAAAGCACTAACTCTGTAAGCGGTTTCCCTTTAAACATCTTGTCGTTTGGGAGTTTACTTTGTTTCATTTTTGCAAGTTGGGGCCAGGTTATCGCTGCAGACGTGGCCTGGGGCAGGAAGGACAAGGATGGAGACTCCGGGGGCAAGAAGGGCAAAAGAGGGCAAAGGAGAGCTGACTTGTTGCCCTCCGCATGTCTAGCTCGGTCCCCTCTCTCCCTGCACCTCCTCCCTTTTGCCTCTGCTGGAAGCGGCCCTGAAGTGGAGAAACTTGACTTGTCACCTTCTGGCCAGTGGCTCTCAGTCCTGTTCCCGAGGTACTCAGCCCCTGCCACCCCTCATCTCACAATTGTCTCAGACAGTGGGAGTGGGCTCCGTTGAGGAGTGGGGGGGTGGAGCTGGGGAGGAACCTAGGGGCGGCGGCCGTGTTCACCCAGGGAGGACCCCCGCACCTCCTGCCTCCCGCTGCTCAGCTCCTGGCTCCCAAACTTAGGCCAGAACTCTGCCCTCTCCAGCCTCAGAAGTGCTGCGTGCCTGGCCCACTGCTTCCCTCGAGCGTGGTTTGCACTGACGGTGCACACACACATGCACACGCGCGCACTTTCTCTCTCTCTCTCTCTCTCTCTCTCTCTCTCTCTCTCTCTCACACGTCCGGGGTTAAGGAACACTCAAGTGAGGAGGGGCAGGCACATCTTCATTCACTCTCCCTGGTAGGGGAGAGAGGGACTGGGGAGGGCTGACGTGGGGGGTGGAGAGACTGGCCGGAGGAGACAGTCACACTGTAATGATGCTAGGCACATTTTTCTGGAGTGGTGGTTAACCCTTCCTTGGCTGGAACCCGTGCTCTAGGCGTTTTCTAAAAAAAGGTCTGTGGGGTCTGCTTTTCTCTGTGGCTGGGCAGCCCAGTATGAATCATTAGTTCCCTCCCCACCCCATTTGCCACGGTCCTTTTTCTAAAATTAGATTTCCCCCTTCCCACTCTTCTGGCCTTCTGAGTTTACTAGAGAATATTCAAGGAAATTGGCTGTGTAGTGAGAACAAGTGTGAGGAAGAGGATAGAAAGGAGACAAACAAATGGAGTGGAAAATAAGAGAGGGAGAAAGGAAGACAGAAGCAGTGGGCTTCTACTTCCAGATTTCCCGTTTGCACACAGGTTGATATGATATTTTCCTCCAGCAAATGAACAAAAGTATAATCCTTGTGAATTACCCTTGCTTACATGCCATACAAGAAACTTCAGAGGTGTTTCTACATAAGGAAGAAACTGTTTACAAAACTCTTTCAAAAGTGTTCTAGTTCAGCACTAAAAAGCTAAACACACTTGCCCTCCTTTGAAGTGCCCGGGCGAGGGCAGCTTATTTGAGTGCGGTTCAGATATTGCTGTGGGTATAACTAATGGCCTCTACCTATTTAGCTCAAGTGGGAGGAGAGAAAGGCCTGAATTCCTTGTCCAATAGGTCCCTTTGGAGACTGGGTTCTGGCTCCTGGCCAGTTCTGTACAATGTCAACATTGAATATTTGAATTCCCAGACTCTATTTAACAAGTTTCTAAATAAATAAACTCATTGTGTGTCTGTGTTTAAAATTATTTCACCTCTTTCATAAAAGCTACAGCATCTTATTACATTGGGCTTGCACATTGATTTTTTTGAAAAATAAACAAACAAACAGAGCTTAAGGCATCTTAATAGGCAGAGCTTCACTGTACGTATGTATGTTTTGTAAAGACGGTCTCTCACTTGTGGCTGGGTAGGCGCTATTTAGATGGATCTTAGGTTGGTCTGCATGCTGTCATAGCGAATTATAATAAAAAATAAAGCTAAGTTCAGAAAGTCAGTGAGATATTAATCACATGGAAAGGGAGGCCTGAATGTGTAACTGTAGTGTCTTTAGATATTTGATAATTTTGTCTGCTGGGTCCTATAGGGGACAGGGAGATTCACTGGTGTGTCCTAAATGGCTATCTGTAGACTCCCCCAGTCCATAGGTTTTGGTAGATGTAGAACTCTGCCCAGATGGTGTTTTCCTTCTGGGCATTTTTTCTTTATGTGTGTCTGTCTTTATAAGTTTGAAAGGGTAGATACACAAATGCTATCCTCATGTTTCAGTTTGATTTTGAAAAAGACTACACGAATTCTATGTTTTTACTAATCTCTTTAGCATTTAAACACCCACAGCATTTTAATGCAGATAGGAACATACTTGTTCTAAGAAGTACATGCTAAATTAAAAAAAAAAAAAAGCAAGCTCTAGTCCTCCTAAAAGTGTGGACCCCATCTGGAGTTGTTAGGAAAGAAAGTGGAATTCACTCTAATTTATGTGTATAAAGTAAAACATTATTAAAAAGAATGGGATTTGAAAGGACACATAGCAAAACCCATAAGGGTTCGTTGGTAACATGGAGAGCTCAAAGCCAAGAAAAAAATGCCACCAACTCGTGCAAACCCTAAAATAGACTACAATGACCTCAGCCATTTTCATTTTCAAAAATAATAGCCATGATTAAAATGGGGGGAATGTTTTACTTGGAACCCTACTCTTCTGCATTATTATAAAAGCTGTTTTGTGGTTAAGGAACTGTTTCATTATAGAAAAAAAGCAAGTGAATTTTTAATCAAATTCCTGACTCTTCAAAAGCTCTTATTCTTGAATTACTTTTTGTTTTAATTTTAGTTATTATTCTTATTCATTAACAAACATGCTCTTGGCTTGTATATTCTTTTATAACAAATCTAAGAAGAAGTTTTATTTAGAAAAGAGATTTTGCTAGTTCCCTTAGTAAACACCTGCCTAGGGGTCACCGACTATAAGTAACAGGAAGAACCAAGGCTTTCTTAACCTTGCTCAAGAACTTGCCTAAAGGAATTAATTTTGTGTGTCAGAGTTGTTCAAATTATGACATTTGCGGAAGTCCTTGTATAGAGCACTTGGTGGGCTTTGGCAATGGGCAGGCTTGGATACAAATATCAGTGAGAGCTCTCTGTGTGCATGGACAAGCCACCTTCCCTTCTTTCAGGAACACTATAAATGTGCTCATCAGAGTTTGAATATGGGTGTGGTCCCTGATTGAATAGCCAGGTCATCTACCACTCACTGAATGCCTCTGAATGTACCTTTCCTTGTAAAGTGGGAGTAAGAATACCCACCCATCTTGGGCTGCTGTGAGGGTTAACTGGGGTGATGCATGCAAAGTACCTAAGTCAAAAGTGATCACTCAGCAAATTTGTCATTTTCCTTCCAATGTATCCATGAAATTTTCTGAAGAGGAATTTTTTTTAAGATTTTATTTTATTTTTTTAATTTACATCCAAGTCAGTTAGCATATAGTGCAACAATGATTTCAGGGGTAGATTCTTTAATGCCCCTTACCCATTTAGCCCATCCCCCCTCCCACAACCCCTCCAGCAGCCCTCTGTTCTCCATATTTAAGAGTCTCTTCTGTTTTGTCCCCCTCCCTGTTTTTATATTATTTTTGCTTCCTTTCCTTTGTGTTCATCAGTTCTGTGTCTTAAAGTCCTCATATGAGTGAAGTCATATGATATTTGTCTTTCTCTGAGTGACTAGTTTCACTTAGCATAATACCCTCCAGTTCCATCCATGTAGTTGCAAATGGCAAGATTTCATTCTTTTTGGTTGACGAGTAATACTCCATTGTATATACATACCACATCTTCTTTATCCATTCATCCATCGATGGACATTTGGGCTCTTTCCATACTTTGACTATTGTTGATAGTGCTGCTATAAACATGGGGTTGCATGTGTCCCTGAAGAGGAATTTTTTAGACATATTTCTCTCTGCTCTATTTTTTAGTAAAGTCTAATTTTTAGAAGTATTTGCATATATATAGTGAGCATTTTGTATGTCTTCTCAATAAATCATGCCCTGGGAATAAATTTGGGCACATTAAAACTGTAAACTAAGCCAGAATAGGCAGTACATTTATTCCAAAAACAGGAGAATCTTCCATTTGGGGAGGGGGCACTGTGTAAATAAAATGATTGGAATTTTAACCTTGCTCCACTGATTTTGGCACTGAATGCACACACACGAAATTTAGTTGTGCATACTCTCCAGTTGTCATTAGACCATAATCCCTGTGTACGAACATCTTTTTTTTTTTAATTTTAACTTGTTTTATTTTTTATTTTTTAAAATTTACATCCAAATTAGTTAGCATATAGTGCAACAATGATTTCAGGAGTAGATTCCTTAGTGCCCCTTACCCATTTAGCCCATCACCCCTCCCACAACCCCTCCAGTAACTCTCAGTTTGTTCTCCATATTTATGAGTCTCTTCTGTTTTGTCCCCCTCCCTGTTTGTATATTATTTTTGTTTCCCTTCCCTTATGTTCATCTGTTTTGTCTCTTAAAGTCCTCATATGAGTGAAGTCATATGATTTTTGTCTTTCTCAGACTGACTAATTTCACTTAGCATAATACCCTCCAGTTCCATTCACGTAGTTGCAAATGGCAAGATTTCATTCTTTTTGACTGCCGAGTAATACTCCAGTGTGTGTGTGTGTGTGTGTGTGTGTGTGTGTGTGTGTATGTGTGTGTGTATATATATATATATATATATATCACATCTTTATCCATTCATCCATCGATGGACATTTGGGCTCTTTCCATATTTTAGCTATTATTGGTAGTGCTGCTATAAACATTGGGGTGCATGTGTCCCTTTGAAACAGCACACCTGTATCCCCTGGATAAATACCTAGTAGTGCAATTGCTGGGTCGTAAGGTAGTTCTATTTTTAGTTTTTTGAGGAACCTCCATACTGTTTTCCAGAGTGGCTGCACCAGCTTGCATTCCCAACGAACATCTTATTTATAATGGAATGAGTTTTGTAAGTCACTTTACCACCCTAGCTGAATTGCTCTTCTCTAAGTGAGGAGAATAGACTAGAGCAGAGCTTGTAAACTCAAATGCCTACAGAAATTGGCAGGTGCAATAAATGAATGAAGCAAGGTGGGTGTAAGCACTAATCCATCTCCTATTTTATTTAAATTCTCGACACCCAGCCTTGTATTCCAGAACAAGACAGAGTAGTGGGGACTGTGGCAAACCAGGAGTTCAAGCCTTGTCTAAAGGAGGCAGCTGCTACTTAGTTCCAGCTCACTGCTGCCACTTGGATAAAGGGCTCAGTGCTGCTGGGTCTTCCAGTTTTTAGGAGAAGTCACATACCCGAATTATTGCTTAAATTTTCTCTACTTTAAAATGTTGACTCAGCTAAAGGAAAAAACCCACAACAAACAACATTCTGCAGGTCTAACTGAACACCTCTGTCTGCTAGGTATAGCTCACGGACCCTGGGTTTGCAACGTCTGGATTAGATGACTTCCAAGGGTCCTTCGAAGTTCCAATATTTTACAATATCCACAAGGCTTCCTGAATATTATCTTGTATTTTTAAGATCCTTATCTCCCTGCTCCAACCCAAAGTTAATGTGTGTGTATGCATGTGTGTCTGTATATGCGTGTGTGTGTTTTGATAGGTGGAAGTACTTATTACAGAATCTGATATCTGGCCATTTATCTGGAAAAAAAGTTTTTCACAGCCATGTTGTGTCTTTCTTTCCCTCCATGCCGCTTTATCATTAATTGGCTTAAGAAAATAAACGGAAACACTCGCTCCCTCTCTCATAGCCACTGGCCACCATTCTTTCTTATTCTCACCCAACCCAATTCTTTGATTTGTGGGCTGGGGGTTGGGAAGTAAATCATTAGGCGATAGTTTTCTGTGGTTTTCCACAGTGGGAGAAGAAGCGATTTGGCTACTGTGGGTATAGCAGAGGAAGAGTTCACCCTTGCCCCGTAGGAGGGTCCAGATGTCCCACCCTGTCCACGTGTAATTGAAGAACCCAACTGATTTTTAAGACATGAGCCTAAGATGAAGAAGTTCGTTTTTAAGGGATGACTGTATTATTGGAAAAGAGTGGCTCTCCTTGCAGGAAGGTTTATATATAATCAGGGGACATTTGAAAGTAAACACACATGTTCTGGTTATTATCATGAGCTATATTTCTAGCACAAGTGGTAGGTAAATAACAGGTAAAATCAAGTCCTAATTAAGTCCTAAGGACTAAAAGGACAAGGTATGTTGATGGAATACCAATACAGTAGATTCTCCTAGTAAAATTTGGACTGAGCACTTTACAATATGTAAATCAGTCCTATAGTCAAGGGACTGATCAACAAATGCTTGTTACTATCAGTTAACTTTGTTGCAAAAGCCATCAGATCATGGGATGCTTTTATAGGAGTCTTTAGAGTAGTGATAAGCCATGCCTATGGGCATTATCAGTGGGTTATCAGATAACCATGCTCCCATTTTTACACCTGACACTGAAACCTAAATTCCTTAGCCTGTTCTATAAGGGCCTCCCACTCTTGAGTCAGAAAAATGTGGTGATTCTGAGCCCGGGTTCTGACTCAGATTGACCTGGGTTGGAATCCTGACTCCACCATTTCCTAGATGGGTAAAATGGAGGCAAGCAGCTAAAAGTACTTACCTTACATGAGGATTTGATTAACTAATGCGTTTAAAGTGCCAGAAATACAGTAAGAGCTCAACACATGTTCATTATTATTTTATTACCTTTCCAGGCTTGTTTGTCTCCCTACCCAAGGCTGCTCTATTCAGCTTAACTTGTTTGCTCATTCCGCTCCTCTTGCTCTCTTGCCAGCCCAGCCTTCTGTTCGGGTCTTCCAACTTTTGGCCACAATGTTGCCTTCATCTGTAAATCTACCAGACTGTACTTTGACCTTCAAAATCGAATTCCTTCTTTAAGAGTTAGTTTAAACCCTCTCTTCTTCATGAGATTCACTTTTATCACTCCTGAAGATACGATTTCTCTATGTCTTTTCATTCCAATAGCGTGGGATTATTTTCACTTACCATCATTTTCGCATTTTGTGATAAAATCCTTGTCTTCACTATCTCTATCTATCTATCTATCTATCTATCTATCTTATTTTTTCTAGCTAACTCATAGAACTCCTGGAGAGCCCATTTCTGGTTTGCACAGTGCTGATATCAGTACAGTTGGGTGATGGTGGCTAGCGATGTGCTTTGGTGGATTATGTGAACCCCTTCAATTTCTTTGCCTGTAAAACCTGCACGGCCAGGTAATGTCAGCACTAGAATTCTGGGATATCTGACACTTTAATTGCATACTAAATCCACAATTGGCCTATTTTGACAGTGATAAACCACCTGGAAAGCACATTTGGAAAGTAGAGTATTATTCCTAATTTTCACCAGTAATGTTCCTCATTTTGCCAGTGCAGGTACAACCTATGATTCTTTACTTAAATTACAAATTGTTATTGATCTACACTTGATCTTAAGGTTTATAGAACTTCTGCAATGGACCTGATTCTGGAGACTGTCAGTGGAGTCAAGGTGGATATGGTGAAACATTTTGTGGACTCGTGTATTTCCCAGGGACTTGGGGGTTAGTCACCTTTACAAGTCATCACAAGCCAAGTTTTTACAAAAATTGTAACCCCAGTGTAGGCAGTATTAATATAGATCAAAGCAACATGAATTTTGCTGTATTTTTTAATGTACATTTATGATTGAAGGCTCTTTTGAACAATCTAAGGCTGATAATGATGTTGCACTGAGTTTTACTTTGTCGATTAAATTAATCCCACTCATCCAATGGGGCTTTCTTAATTCAAATGCAACTATGACTTCTCCCTCCCCCGCCCCCCAGAATCCCTATACCTCATTCCCTACTTCCCCACCCCTATTCTACAAATTCCTTATCTTTATGTAGAAAATAAGCCTATTAGTGCCTTGGACAACTGTCCTCAAGTCCTGAACAATTAAGGGTTTCAGTGCCTGTTAGGAGTTTCCCCTCCCCCAAGACTAGCCAGGTGCAACTTTTTATCCTGTTCTTAGGATTGCTGTTAAGGTTTTTGGGAGTCTCTTTAAGTGAAGGGCAGAGACTAAGAACCATGGATTTTACACTTTGGTGCTGATTATAGACTTTACCTTTAGCAGGAACTATGAAATTAAATAGTAATAAAATGTTTCATGATAAGATGATAACAAAAATGAATGGAGGGATGGAACAACTATCTTGGTTTCTGCTAGAATCATGGTTGGTGACCTTCTTTTGGGTCTCAGACACTTGCAAGAATCTGATGAAAGGTATGGAGCCTATCTCCAGAAAATGCAAATATGCATAAAGATTTTCATATAATTTCAATGGCTCGTAGACTTATAAGTTCCAACCATAGATATTGCAGACTCATGCGTGCTCAGACTTGATTCACCCTAGTATGTCTATTATATAATGTCCTAACGTCTTAACCAGTCTTTTTTTCATTATCTTAGAAACATTTTTTTTCTGATTACAAAATTTAGCTTAAAAATTGTTTTTTAAATGTTTATTTTATTTTTGAGACAGAGAGAAACAGAGTATGAGCTGGGGAGGGACGGAGAGAGAGACATACAGAATCTGAAGCAGGTTCCAGGCTCTGAGCTGTCAGCACGGAGCCGGACACGGGGCTTGGACTCAACTGTGAGATCGTGACCTGAGCCGAAGTCGGATGCTCAACCGACTGAGCCACCCAGGCACCCCCAAAATTTAGCTTTTTTTTTTAAGTTTATTTATTTTTGAGAAACAGAGAGAGAGAGGGTGAGAGCGCACAAGTGAGAGAGGAGCGGAGAGAGAGAGGGGGACAGACAGAGGATCCAAAGAGGGCTCTGCGCTGACAGCAGCGAGCCGGATGTGGGGCTCAAACCCACAAACCGTGAAATCCTGACCTGAGCCCAAATCTGACGCTCAACTGACTGAGTCACCCAGGCACTCCTCTGATTATAAAATTTATACAGACTTCTAACAATTACAAAACTACAAGACTATATCACATGGAAAATGAAAGTTCTTTGTGGTCCTCCCTCTTCTGTCACACACTGCCTGCAGATGACCACTGTTTATCACTTAGTGTTACGTGTTGTAGATTTTTCCCCCATGCATTTATTAGTACAGGCATATTCATAGATTTAGAACTGTTTAGAGGAAGTTGCATTTTTCTTTTTTAAGACTTGGTAATATACCTTGGACCTTTCCCCCATCAGTATGTATCAATCTAACACATTCTTTTAAAGGCAGCAGATCTTCTGTTGTTGGGATGTCACACATCTTATTGAACCAGTCCTCTCTAGATGACATTTGGGTTGTTTCCAGTTTTCAGAACAGAACAGAACAGAGTAGTTCCCCAAATCAGGACTATAAGGGAAAATGAAAGTGAAGTATACAATTAAAGGAAGCTCACAGTTCAGGGTGAAGTGTGCTGGCCTCTGAGCCATTGGCACAGCGGGGCTTTGGGAAGGTCATAGAAGGTTGCCTCACCCTGTCGGGACAGATCAGATTTCCAAGCACCCTTATCCCCCTGAGGGACCAAGGGTTGAAGTCCAGAGCTGAGGTAGATTTTTTAAGACCCACTGTCATATATCTGTGATTTGCAAGCTTATTGGATTTTTTGGACCTCATATTTATGCCCAATTTTCATTTTTTCTCCTGCTACTGAGATTAGGCTGTAGCTGAAATCAATCCACAAAGCTCTAACTGGATAAGAATAAAGGTTTTGAGTATCAAGGTTTTTTTTTTTTTTTTTTTTTTTTTTGGGTAATTTCTTTGTTTGCATGGTCCATTGTTATCACACTGCCTTATCCTGTATATACATCTTAAAGACCACTGATGTGACTAATGAATACAGAAGGTTATCAGAAGCCAATAAAAAATTCTTGATGTCTTTAAAAAAATTATCCACAATAAATTTTTAATCTATGAATTGGAAAGACCATTTTTATAGGAAAATGTTTTTCACTTGGTAACCAGGCTATGGGAAAATTTTTATAATGGAAACTATCTCTTACTTTTAACTATAGCATCAAAAATATGACAGTATAATGTTACACACTAAAGCCCATCAGATGCAAAATTCCAGTTTTTGATTATAAGTTATAAACCAGGATAGAGAGGCTTCTGAAAAGTGGTTTTCTTTGGCAATGGTGTTGTTGATTAAATATAAAAAATTCAGAAAAAATTAGTTCAGCTCATTCCTTTACACAGAAGGTTACAAAAATGGAATAGCTGGGTTTTGGCTCTACTGGGAACAACTTTGCTTATTAAAGCTCATTGGATTATATTAGATTAAAAACATACTAGACATTTTAGATTGGATTTGAAAAGGTACCATTCAAGGAATTAAAATTTAGTCATATAAATCTTCTTAAGAATTAATTTACTTTGCAATTTTGATTCCTTAGAGTATAGTATTTGTTCCAAATTCATATATATTTTTTGTGAATGCATAAAGGTAGTTCCATGGGGCATTATCTTGTTAACATTTTCAAAGCATATTTTAACTGAGATCAATCAAATTGAGTCAACAAATGGCTATCGAGTGCCTAGTATATATATGGCATGATGAACAAAATCCTAGAAACACTCGCTTTCTTGAAAATATTGAACATCAGCATTTGACATACACCCATGACAGTAGTTCGCTATGTGAGACAAAGATTGCCAAGTGCCTGTTGCTGGTTATTAATTACTACAAAGTGGTTTCATGAGCTTGGAATATGGAATCCTGTGACTCTTCAAATACTTTGCCAACATTGTGAAGTCACACACCCACCAAGCTGCAATGCCATTCAAAGTGTTTGGGGTCTTACGTCTGAAAATAACACTATACTTTGTTTCTCTTAATACCTGTCAGATGTGGAGGTCATTGCCTGCCCCGCTAAATGACTTGTGCGTTAATGTTGATATGGTTTTCATTCAAGATACTTGAAAACAAAATCAGGCTTTTTCTAATGACTTCTGGTATGAAGAAATAAAGCAAGGTAGCTTGCTGGAGATCATACACAGGTCTTATTTTAGAAGGGTGGACAGAGAACACCTCTCTGAGCAGAGAGCTAAATGAGGAGAACGATTTTTAAGTGTTTTAAGTGTGGTACATTGAAATTTACAGAATGGCAGGCGTATTCAGCTTGTCTCATTCTCTACTAGGGCAGAACAGCTAAGGTGTAGAAGTATTCTATTTTACATCATTTTGTCAAATGCATTTATAGATGCTACATATTACATGGAGCTGGCTTCACAATCTGGAAGCCAGCACAAAGCCGTTTGTATATGGAAGGAGGCAGAGTTTTGTGTTTGATCTGTAAACACTAGGTTGGTGGCAGCATCAGAAGAACATGTTAGGTTTCTGGACTCATAATTTAGTCCATTTAAACAGATATTTATGAATATATGTGCATCAGCCTGTGTTGGGCACTGAGTATACAAAGAGAAATAAAATATGTGTCCTGCCCTTGAGGAACTTCTAGTCTATTGGGAGAGACAGACATGAATAGATGGTTTCAGTAGAGTGGGCCAAGGGCCAAGGGAAACAGCTTTATTCCTGTTGAATCACAATGGTCTGGGTGGTAGCACATGACCAGTGGCATACCCTCATTTCACAAAATTTGCAAAAAATTCTTTAATGTGTACTCCTCTAACATCAGAAGAAAATATACATTTCAGATTTGAGAGCTAAAGTTTGCATGAGTTTAATGCGTTTTAAGGCTGTCTTTCGAACCTTCAAATACCTAGTTTAAAGGAAATTTGTGTATTACAAGGGCAATGAGATATTTCCCCGAAGGTCTGCGTATCTCACTGGTTTGTGGTGAAGGCAATGCTGATTGCAATGACTGAGTAGGATGGAGGGCATAGTCGGGGTGAATGCCCCATAGCCTTGGGTCTGCACATAGGGGCAATTATTCTTCCCATGCTTAGTCTGAGCATGCTTCCCATGCTTTGGTCTGAGACCAAAGATCTGGTTGAAATGCCCGGACAGAAGTTTGTGTGGTTTCAAAAGATACATCTTACTTTTAGGTTCAGTTTTTATCTAGTAGCAGATAGTGCTACTCAAAGACTGACATGAACTCAGAGAAGTGGCTTGTGTCTCAGGCCAGCATGTGATTTTGTTGTTTGTAAAACAGAAATAAGGATAAAAAGCACTGCCCTTTCTTCCAATTCTCTTTGCCAACCATCTTGCAGTGCTGGGTATATGTGTCCAAGCCAATGTTCCAGCCACTAGACTTGGCACAGAAATCAGTGCATCCAACATCATGACTGCTGGGTGCAGTTTGAAATCCTGAGCAAACTCCCCATTTGCTTAAATGCTTAAGATGCTAATGATGTAGGCACCCTATTGACAATGTTGCAGTATTAAAATACCAGCATAGATGTCATTTGACCCATGAAGCAGCATTGTATCTTTGTTTCTCTGCTGTAAAAATACTGGGTAGATGGATCTGAAGAGGCTGGGAAATGTCAAGGTAAAAAGCATTACGCATCTAGGGCTTTCAAAGGACCTCATGATCTCTGTATCACATCTCTCTTCCTGCCCTTGAGTGATGGTAATCTCAGTCACCAAGGTTTTACCCTTAAGAAAGGAAATACTCTTTGGGGCTCCTGGGTGGCTCAGTTGGTTGAGCGTCCGACTTTGGCTAAGGTCATGATCTCACGATCTCGTGGTTCGTGAGTTCGAGCCCCGCGTCGGGCTCTGTGCTGACAGCTCAGAGCCTGGAGCCTTCTTCAGATTCTGTATCTTTCTCTGCCCCTCCCCTGCTCACACTCTGTCTCTGTCTCTCCCTCAAAATAAATAAACATTAAAAAAAAAAAAAAAAAAAGAAGGGCACCTGGGTGGCTCAGTCGGTTAAGTGTCCGACTTCGGCTCAGGTCACGATCTCACTGTCCGTGAGTTCGAGCCCCGCGTCAGGCTCTGTGCTGACCGCTCAGAGCCTGGAGCCTGTTTCAGATTCTGTGTCTCCCTCTCTCTCTGACCCTCCCCTGTTCATGCTCTGTCTCTCCCTGTCTCAAAAATAAATAAAACGTAAAAAAAAAAAATTAAAAAAAAAAAAAAAGAAAGGAAATACTCTGATACCTAATACAATGAGCTGCATCTTAGGAAACCTTCCAAGTGAATTGGTGGTGTTGTCTGGGCGGTGTTGTCTGGGGCTTGTAGACTGCTACCAGGGTGTGTGGAACACTACCACTTGATTCACCTGACCACATCATAACCTCTCATTATGTAGACTTGACAATCAGTAATAACTTTCCTAACAGGAAAATGCTCTGCAGCTCATTAAGCCCTATTTGTTTGAAAGAGAGGCTCTTATTTTTTCCTTAGGTGTGATCATCTCGAAATTTTGGTATACTTTGGGTCCATGAGCATCTCTTCTGGTGGATGATGCTGCCTGAGGACTCGGGACGGTCTGAGTCCCTACTTTGCTACTCATTAACCTGGTGTCCTTGAGCAGGGCACTAACCCTCTGAGCTCAACATCCTCACGAATAAGAGAGGAACAATAACAACCTCTGCTTTGGCTTTCTCCAGACTAGTAATGTTAAAATACTATGACATATGGAACCTTGTGTAAGGTGTAAGGAGCTGCATAAATTTAATGTGCTGTTGAAAAGTTCTAAAAGTGATTGAATATCAAAAATGCTAGGGAGGGATTAAACGTGTAGATTCTGGAGCCACATTATTCAGGCTGAAGTCTTGGCTCTATTACTACCTTACTGTGTCCCCATGGACAAACTACTTAACCTCTCTGTGCCTCAGTTTCTCTGTCTGTAGAATAAAGCTAATTTATAATAACAACAATAAGTAATAGTACTAATCAAGATTATTGAGTATTCATGCATTATTAAGGCTAGTTCTCATACTTCTGTGAGGTGGGGAATATTATTATCTTGGTTTAGAGATGAGGGCACTGGAGACACGTTACTTATTTACCATAGGCCTCTCAGTCCCAAGTGCAGAGTTGGGATCCAGGCGGGATCTGATTTACGCTGAAGCCAAGAACTTGATCTGAATGCTCCACTGCTTTATTTTTCTCATCTGGATATAAAAGTGGAACATTACATTGCCTGAACATTCCAGAGCTCATAAAAGGCAATAAGATTTTGGATAGAGGACACCTTAATTTAAAGAAGTGATTTCATACAACTTTTAGTAAAGAGGAATTTTGCTGCAGCTCTATGGGCAATTGTTGGTTCATGACAAGGGCTGGTTATCTCTTTGTCTTTCATTTTCTTCCCAGAGTTATCTGCAGTGTGGTTTTCCATCACTTTATGTTTTTAGTTTTATTTAGGGAACTCTACAAATCTCTGTTGAATGAGTGGTTTATGAGAGACATCATTACTTCATTGCCTGAAATCACCAAACTAATTATACCGTACAACTTGCTAGTGGATAGTACAGATTTCAGTTTTCTAAACAATGCACTGTGACTCTAACTTTCCTAAGGTCACTGGTATATATATTTAAAAAAAATGTTTTTTTTTTTTTTACATTTATTCACCCTTGAGAGACAGAGAGAGACAGAGCGTGAGTGGGAGAAGGGCAGAGAGGGAGACAGAGAATCCCAAGCAGGCTCCAGGCTCCGAACTGTCAGCAGAGAGCTGGATGTGGGACTTGAACCCACGAACTGTGAGATCACGACCTGAGCTTAACCCATGACCTGAGATCATGTCCGACACTTAATCCACTGAGCCACCCAGGCACCCCTGTCACCAGTATATTTGTAAGGCAAGGAAGCAAGCGACAACTTTCTGAATCTTTCCTCCATGCACAACATCTGAAACCAAGTCCTGTTACCTATCCTCAAATCTATTTGAATATCCAGTTCTCTAGGGCCTTGCAATGAAGTATTTGGCTAGTTGCACAATTGAATAATCTGTAAGATTTAAATAAGGAAGAGGCTAATGAGTTCTCAGATCTCGTCCATTTTTTGCTTGTTTTTTAAAGAGGGCAGTGGACAGGTTAAGAGAAGATAGTCACTCAAATATGACTGCTGAGAATTACTTGGAGAGCTTCTATATACCAATGGTTGGGATCCACCCTAAAACAATTACATCAGAATCACTGGGGACGAAGCTCAGGTGGTGGGGAGCAATGAGTCCCGGGTATAAGAAACTGGGAAGAAGAAGGTAATTGTAATTAAAGAATTAGGGAGATAGAGATAGCAAGGTGGCTCCGAATGCTACCTTTGGGGGTGACCCCAAGGTTATATATGTGTTAATGTAAGGCTCTTTTTCAGCTTTTTCAGGCATAGGGTTGGAAGTTGGAAATTGTCTCTTAGTAGTTGCATTCCCCTGTGATTTCTGGCCTTTGTCACAATAATAGGTGAGAGATTTCTAGTTGTGAAAGGCCATTGTTGGGGAGACTTCATCACAGACAGTGGATGATCTTTTGAGAGTCCAGGAGCTGTGACATCTTTTTGACCATTCGGTCTGGTGGCCATTTCTAAAGAGAAAATAGTGTTTTAGATTAAAAAACAACAAAATCCACAGCTGCTTTGTGAGAGAGCATTTTTAGTATTGTTAGTCACTTTTGTATTTTGTTTTTCTAGAATCCCACACACAAATGTTTCTGACAACCTTCCCATGCAAAGGGAGCACTGGGAATTCTAGAGGAGGCATGTTGGGACAGCAGAGAAGGAATTGCAAAAAATAAATGTCTCTGTCCAGACATGTTCAAAAGCAGAAAAGTTGGGATTGTGCTATATTTTAGGAAGTTTGGACGTTGAATGCCAATGACCCTTATGCCTGGCTAGTTTTTTTTTTTTTTTTAAGTTGATTTATTTATTTTGGGAGAGACAGAAAGAGAGAGAGAGTGCACATGAGCGGGGGAGGGGCAGAGGGAGAGTGAGAGAGAGAATCCTAAGCAGACTCCTCGCTGTCAGCATGCACCCCATTGAGGGGCTCCATCTCAGGCATCGTGAGATCATGACCTGAGCCAAAATCAAGAGTTGGACGCTTAACCGACTGAGCCACCCAGGTGTTCCCTGGCTAGTTTTAATCAATGCTATCAGTCACTCGCTTCCATATACATGAAAATTCATTAAATAAACATATTCAATGTTGTTGGATGGTCCAGGTATGTTCAGTTGCACCTGAGTGCACATTTGCCCAATGTGTCCAGTGGTTCCAGAGGTTTCGTTGAGCTCAGTGGGGTGAACACCCAAACAGAGTGCGTTAAGGAACACTGACGTTTGTGTGCACTTACGGTGAAGGAGAATGGTCTTACTGAAAGACAGGAATAAGCCAGTAGAAAGGCCTGAGTGTGTATTTATAAAGTGTGTGCTTGTGTATATCTTTGGACGCCTGAGGGGCCCTCCTTCATTTTTAGTTTAAGTTGTATATTTCAAAATTATCAACTGTGTTGCACAAATCCTTTTAGGAATTTCATTTGGGTTGTCCAGCTTATCCCAATGATATTTAATCTAATTGCCCCTTTGTTTTTTTCCTTCAGAGTGATCACCTGCATTCCGTAATTTTTAGTTTTCTTCAAACCAGGTGTGAAGGGAGAAGGTGGTTCAATTGTTTAAAAGAGAGATTAAAGCCATGTTTTTATAAGAGCTTTTGAATGTTTATTTTGATTAGAATGCCAGTGTAAGATGAATATAAAATATAAAATGACAGGAACTGAGAGTATAATTTTCTAGCCTCAGGAATGAGGCTTTCGAATCACACGTATTTGAGATATTTTAAGGGCATTCTAAGCTGCGATGCAAGAACAGTTTCTCAAAAGCTATATGGTCAACTAGAGAAAATAGAATGATTCTATTCTGCAGCTGAGGCTTGAAATTAGGAAGACGAGGGTAACTTTTTCCAGGCCACCCATATGGGAAGGGTGGAACTAAGGAAAGGTTTCTTAGCTACTAGACCGCATATATCCGTTGCTATCAGGGGAAATTTTGTGCCTTATTTTATGGGAGTGGAGCATCTATTGTAGAGAGGCGTCTTTTCTACTATGCAGAAATTCTTCATTTCACTCTCAAAGCATTAAATATTATTTTTGCTTTAGAGCTTTTTAAATGCCATTGAGATAAAATGGGAAGCTGTGTTCTAAAAGATAGGCCCAATTCAGAGCCCCCTGGAGACGAAGACACAAGGGCCGGGCCAGAATTGTCATGGCGTCTTCAGTCAATGTTTATGAAGCTCCCATTTGGTGAATGATTTTGCATGAAGGATCCCTTTAATAATTTTGTATGTGACCTATTTCTCCCTTATGCAGCTTCTGTTTTGAGAGTAAGCAGAAGGAAATGGTAGTAATAACAAAATTGGTTTTTGCTCATTCACACTTTTGTACCATTTGGGTTATGGGACCAGTGAGGTGGAAGACAGGAGGGCAGAAGCAGGGATGTGGAGGAAAAACATAGGTGTGCGGGAGGGAGAAGATGTGCAAGGCTCCAGCCAGCTGTGCTTATAAGAGGGTTTGTTTAGAAAACATAGTGCTAATAGTTCAATATTTCAACATTCATATTTGGGGATTCACACATCCCTACTAGTAATTCTGTGAAAAGGAAGTTTAACAAAATCGGATTGATGACTGAAGTAATTTAATTAGACTCTGGCTTCATAAATATGCAGTGTTATTTGAATGAGAAGTTGAATTCTTAGATTTCCTGGGGAAAATGGCAATTAGGTTTGCGTCAGAGGTGGCTGCAGACATTTCCACCCTGGTTTATATGTGGCTAAAATAAATCGGTCATTTAAAACTTAGAAGAAAGGCGAAACTTGATTGACTGATTCCAGTAACCTTGTGTAGATATTTTTTTGCCCTCCTCTGCAACTCTCTCTTTTCCAGTTTTGCGATTGCAGACATTTCTTTCCTGAACTGTGCCTCTGTAATAGCTTGGAGAGATGCTATTAGGTTTATGGCCCCCTGATAATTTCACACTGCCCTAAATCCTTTGCATCGTGGCTTTCCTAGCACATCCAGAACAAACTATTAATACTTTATAACAATATTAAAATCAGTCAGTTGACCAAAGAGACTGATTTTTTCTTTTTCTTTTTTTTGACAGGTCAGCAGGATGAGGTAGGGGAAGGGAGTGTAAGAGTACTTTAAAAAAAAATTGTTTTGAATAAAACTCTGGCCAGGGAAAATACCTGTGGCTGTGTGAATCGGTAGGCTCCGTCTCTGAGGTAATTTGGCAACTGGGAGCGTGTTGCAGTCCTCTCTATAACCATGGTGACTCTTCAGTAGATGGCCTTTTTGCCTTTTGTCTTCTCTGAACTGCTCTTTACTTCTGACCAAGTTTCTTTGCTTTTTCTTTTCTTTTTTTTTCTTTGTTGTTGTTAGTTGGTGCAAGAACATACCTTACAGTTGATGAGTTTGCTGTTTTCTTAACATTTCATCAGTTAACCATTTTTTTAATGTTTACTTATTTTTGAGAGAGAGAGAGAGAGAGAGAGAGGGAGCACACGAGTGGGATAGGGGCAGAGAGAGGGGAAGAGAACTCCAAGCAGGCTCTGTACTGTCAGTGCAGAACCTGACGTGGGGCTCGAACTCACAAACTGTGAGATCATGACCTGAGCCAAGATCAAGAGTCAGATGCTTAACTGACTGAGCCACCCAGGTGCCCCTCATCAGTTATCCATTTTAAAGTTCCACTTGCAAATATGGTCCTTTCCTTGTCTTGCCTTCACATTTCAAATGGATAAAGCAGAAATTTTATTTTTCATGCCTATCTTCCCAGTCACCATCTGCATCATCCCTGTGTTCTCTTTAAGCCATTCCTGTTAGATTCTTTGCTGAAATGAAATATATCACTAATAAATGGGAAGGCCCTTACTGGTGATTGATAACTACTCTTAGAAACACTGTCATTTGCAATTCATTAAATGCCTTTTTTGCCATTTATATTTACTGAAAATTGATACTCTATGTATTAGTTCTTTCTCAATGACAGATCACCGGTAAATGTATAATTAAAAGAGAGCTTAATTCCAATTTGTCTTCATTTCTCCTTGAAATAATTTTACAGCTGTCATAGGGACCTTCTCCGTTCGGATGCATTCCTCTTTGCCGATTCCCACAATTGTTCTCCTATTTTGGAATTTTTCCCCTCAGAGCAATGTGCTATTGTCAGAAGATCCTATTCAAATTCTGCCTCTGCCACTTGCTGTGAGATTTTGACCAAATAGTTAACAGCTCTCAACCTCAGCTTTCTCATCTATAAAGTGGGAATGAGAGTAACTGTTCTGTAGAATTGGCACAAGGTTCAAATGAGCTACTATAGTGGAAAGTGCTTTGTTAGCCGAAAAATGGCATACACATTGGCATCGAATTAGCCAGCATGTTCCTGTAGCTCCTCTGGATAATATGCTTGTGATAATGCCCCATAATTGCAGGTTGTAGATAGATCACATGGAATAATTTGCAGGGGAAATGAAAGACAACAGACGTTATTTATTTCATTCAGAGGTAGTGAAACCTTTGGTGAACAGTGCCAAATCTCCCCACTGCACAGGAGCACAGAAGGTGCAATCTTATCAGTAAGGAGTTGGCTTGATGGGGTTAAAGTCACGCAGAAGTACTGACTCACCCATATCTGTGCCCTATGCAAATAGAGAGCAGTCATACATGGATTGATTTTCTTTCAGCCGACCATGCCCTGAGATAACTCTAAGTCCCTTCCTGCTTCTTGTCATTGCTATGATTCTAGCCCACTTCCTTAGACCTCAGCAACTGACCTCTTGACTCCTTAGTCTTGCTCTGGTCTGGGGTTTTCACCTTCTGAGGCTTTCTTGACCGCTGGACAGATTTCCTCCCATTTTCTGCCTCTCTTTCCACCCCCCCCCCCCCCCCCCCCCATTTTCTTCAACTCCCATCTCAAGGTGGCCTTTCGCATTGCAGGTGGCAGGACTCCTATGTGGAATGACTTCTGCTCATCCAGTGCAGCTGTTTCTTGTCTGTGGAGGCCTGGAACGTCACTGCTGAGGCTTTGGGTGGTTGGTCAAAAGCTTCATGGTCTCTAGAACACATTGACTTTTATCCCCCCGGGAGTGTCTGAGCTTTCCCTGAAGGCTTGCATTGACTGGGGAAGCGACAATGATGTAAACTTGGAAGCACTTCCTCACAATTTTGGTGAGATCAGATCCTGTCTCTTGTCTAGCAAACCTTGACATATGGGAAGTATAGGTTTTGGGATTTTGTGGTAGTTCTGCAACCTTGGACATCAACTTCACTTCTTTAAGAGATGAGACTACTTCCATCAAAGGGGCGTTGGGCTATCTCAGTGAAATCATATTTATACTATGCCTGGTACTTTGAAATCCACAGTAAAATCCTGTTCGGTCCTATGACTTCTGTAAAGCTATTGTCACGGCCCCCTCTTATAGATGAGAAGTCCAATAGTAAAGTCAAATATTAGAATAATGCAGTGAGATGAACTACTCCTATAGATAGATTTCTCCTCAAACTCAATTAAGGCATGGATATTTTTTTCTGGTTCTGCCTTCTACTGACCAGCACCTCAGTACTAATCATCACAATTTTAGAATAGTAAGAGACAATGTTTAAAAAAATTTTTTTTAATGTTTATTTATTTTTGAGAGACAGAGACGTGGCATGAGTGGGGGAGGGGCAGAGAGAGAGACACACACAGAATCTGAGCTGTCAGCACAGAGCCCAACGCGGGGCTTGAATTCATGAGCTGTGAGATCATGACCTGAGCCGAAGTCAGACACTCAGCCGACTGAGCCACCCAGGCGCCTCTAGAGACAATGTTTTAGAGAAGAATTTTTAGTAATTATTAATGGCCTGATTTATTCCGATCTTAGATGAACTTTATTTTCATATTCTGATTTGTGGGCCAACAATAAGGTTGGATCAAGATTATCCATTTAGGTCATTTTTTTTAAATTTTTAAAAATTTACATCCAAATTAGTTAGCATATAGTGCAACAATAATTTCAGGACTAGATTCCTTAATGCCCCTTACCCATTTAGCCCATTGCCCCTCCCACAACCCCTCTAGTAACCCTCAGTTTGTTCTCCATATTTATGAGTCTCTTCTGTTTTGTCCCCCTCCCCGTTTTTATATTATTTTTGTTTCCCTTCCTTTATGTTCATCTGTTTTGTCTCTTAAAGTCCTCATATGAGTGAAGTCATATGATTTTTGTCTTTCTCAGACTGACTAATTTCACTTAGCATAATACCCTCCAGTTCCATCCACGTAGCTGCAAATGGCAAGATTTCATTCCTTTTGATTGCTGAGTAATACTCCATTGTGTATATATATACCACACCTTCTTTATCCATTCATCCATCGATGGACATTTGGGCTCTTTCCATACTTTGGCTATTGTTGATAGTGCTGCTATAAACATGGGGGTGTATGTGTCCCTTCGAAACAGCACACCTATATCCCTTGGATAAATACCTAGTAGTGCAATTGCTGGGTCATAGGGTAGTTTTATTTTTAGTTTTTTGAGGAACCTCCATACTGTTTTCCAGAGTGGCTACACCAGCTTGCATTCCCACCAACAACGCAAAAGAGACCCTCTTTTTCCACATCCTCGCCAACATCTGTTGTTGCCTGAGTTGTTAATGTTAGCCATTCTGACAGGTGTAAGGTGGTATCTCATTGTGGTTTTGATTTGTATTTCCCTGATGATGAGTGATGTTGAGCATTTTTTCATGTGTCGGTTGGCCGTCTGGATGTCTTCCTTGGAGAAGTGTCTATTCATGTCTTTTGCCCATTTCTTCACCGGATTATTTGTTTTTTGGGTGTTGAGTTTGATAAGTTCTTTATAGATTTTGGATACTAACCCTTTATCTGATATGTCATTTGCAAATATCTTCTCCCATTCTGTCGGTTGCCTTTTAGTTTTGCTGATTGTTTCCTTCGCTGTGCAGAAGCTTTTTATTTTGATGAGGTCCCACTAGTTCATTTTTGTATCCTTTGAGGTCTTAATTGATAAACCATAGTGTATGGTTTATCAACGTTAGGTACTATGGCAGACTTTTCCCTCAAATAAAATATTTGAATAATTTTTGAATTAAAAATTTGAATGAAATATTTGACTATTTTTCAAAGTAAATATTTACTGCCTTTTCCTGGCGGAGAATTACTTTCCTGCCTTATGACTCCAGGCTTATTCTAACCAGTATCTGTGGACAGACAGAAGTTTAAAACATTCAACATGTGGCTTACCATGTTTTGTCTTTTTTCTCTGTTATGGGAGCACAAATGTTCCAGATAGAAGTTATTTTGGTTGTCTAGGGCCTGGAGGAAAGATGGAGCTGAGACATAGTTGATCCTAGAATGAGACACATAGCATAACATAAGCAAGAAATAAACTTCTGTTATAAGCCACGGAGATTTGGGGGTTATCTTACTGCAGCAGAACCTAGCCTATTCTGACTGATATCTAGCTTATTCTGACTGATATAAATACAAATATTTGTGAATTTTGATTAGTGTCTTATTGATGTACCAATTACATATCCTATATGTACTTGGGGTTTTGTGAACTCTGAACTATATTTAATATTGTAATTGGTTTTCATTTATTTCTTTTTCTTACATGGCTTGCAGGAGTTTCACATATAATCAAGGATACCGGAAAGATACCAGTTGTTAAAAAGGAAAACAAATTTATTAAAAAAAAAAAATTTTTTTAACGTTTATTTATTTTTGAGACAGAGAGAGACAGAGCATGAATGGGGGAGGGGCAGAGAGAGGGAGACACAGAATCGGAAACAGGCTCCAGGCTCTGAGCCCTCAGCCCAGAGCCCCACGCGGGGCTCGAACTCACGGACTGCGAGATCGTGACCTGAGCTGAAGTCGGACGCTTAACCGACTGAGCCACCCAGGTGCCCCAAAAAGGAAAACAAATTTAAAGTAGCTTAAGAAATAGAAGACATTTATTAGCTTATAAAACTAAAACATTTATATGTAATTTTTTCATTATGCTTCAGGTATAGTTTGATCATTTTTTTCAATTTGCTCTTCTTTCCTCTGAATGTCGGCTTTATCCTCAGACTGTTGCAAAAATGCTTTACTATTTGCTTTCTTATTCAAATGGGAGATAGAAGGCTTCTTTTCTCCAAAATTTTGAAAAAAAAATAACCTCTCCTTTAATTGGACTGATTTAAGCAGTATGTCAGCCTCTGAAGAAACTTCCGTGGCTGGAGGAACCCTATGCACTGATTGACTCAGACCTGGGATACATGCCCATCCCTGGAGCTTGGAAGGCTATGCATTAATATGGAGAAGCTAGCTGCTGTAACACATAAATTCCAAATTCTCTCTGGCTTAACACAACAAAATGAACATTTATTTCTCAGTCTTTTCGTAGACTAATGTAAATGTTCCTAGTCCTAATGATTGGTTCACCTCCAAGAGGTTATTCAGGGATCTTAGTATCTTAGAGTTTCTCCATCATCAACACACAGCTCCCAAAGTTGCTGCAAAGAGAAAGAGACCTTGGGGAAGACACTTGCACTTCTTACTTTCTTTAGCCCAGGAGTAACCAGCATCTCTTCTGCTCATATTCTATTGGTGAGAACTGGTCACATGGCCCCTCTTAGGTCAAGAATGTGGTGAAATGTGAAATGTGGTCCTTGGCGGGCATTTGCTTCCCAGCCTGCACTCACATTGTAGAAGGGAGTATGAATCTCTGGTGGTCAGACAGCCGACTCTGCCACAGATGTTAATCCCACCCATGCCGCACAGAGGGAGAGGAATGGAGTGAATGTTGGGGAGGCAACTAACCATGTCAACCACACCAGGGAACCTGGTCTTGATGTCAGGCACACGTTGATTTGTGCTGAAGCAGATGTGTGAACCCTCTATTGCCATTGGACTCACTGATGTGATCAAAAGTCCATATATTACTTAAAAATAACTTCAGAAGAACAGTTTAAACTAGTAAATAAATAATTTCTTGTTAGATGTGAAGGTCCCTGTCTCTTGAGGAGCAGGTGAGCGCTGAGGCTCAGGTGGGGTACGAGGTAGGGTGCTCTTTCTTGGGGTCATGGTAGTGGTTGCAGGGGACAGACACCACCAGTCATGTGTGGGAGGGCTGTTGGGGACGAAGTCAGGAGAATGTGTGCAAGAGGGTCACAAAGAAGGGCTATGAGCAGAGTGAGAACAATAGTATGCAGTCTGCATTGGAGGAGCCTTGAAGAATAAGACAAAGCAGAAGAGTAGAGAAGGCGAGTAGTTAGTTGCAAGGAGGCTTTAAGACACTTGAAAAATGAGTCCAAATTCCAGCAGAAGACTTTGAAGTGCCCTTAGAGCATAGACAAGTCAATGAAAAAAAAAATACAGTTCACTCTAATTATCTAAGAGTCTTAACTCTCAAGTCCTTTAACCTATATAAAGTACTTTGGAACCTTTTCTTATCCTTTAGGTTCAGATTAAATACTTCTTTTCCAAAGAGAACTTCCTTAGAATTTTCTCTGTTCTGCCATTGCTTCTTCATTACTGTACTCCATGTCAAAGTTGTAATCATTTGCCTACTTGTTTAGAGTCTATCTTTCATACTGGATTGCAAACTCCATGAGAGCAGAGTCTGTCTCCTTTGACTCCAGTTGCATATCCATATCCTGTACTATGTGCAGAATAATTTTGAATGAATGGCATTTTTAATATTTTATGAGCTCATGGGTGTAAACATATAATGATTTGTTTAATTTGAAGAGTAGCTCCTCTAATCCAACCAAGATTCTACAAGTTAGAGAAAAATTATTTCAGATTTTAAAATTTAAAGATCAGGGGCACCTGGGTGGCTCAGTTGGTTGAGCGTCCAGCTTCGGCTCAGGTCATGATCTTGCAGTTTGTGAGTTCGAGCCCCGTGTCGGGCTCTGTGCTGACAGCTCAGAGCCTGGAGCCTGTTTCGAATTCTGTGTCTCGTTCTCTCTCTGCTCCTCCCCCACTCATGCTCTCTCTCTCTCTCAAAAATAAATAAACATTAAAAAATTAAAATTTAAAGATCACATGTAACGGAAACATGATTTATTGAATTTCATTGAGTGTATTTGAAATATAGTAAGATTTTTGCTGTTGTGTGATATTCTCCAATAGTCTCTAGGACATAGTGTCAGAGAACTCATTTTTTCTGGTAGATCTTTATTTCAGAGTTTGAGGTCAATCGTTGCCCTTCAATATCTGAGGCCCAATGCAACGTGGCTGTAAGTCCTTAACTCCGGGGTCATCTTTGGCATTTCCTTAAATAAAGTAGATTTTGGCATCCACAGTCTCCATCTTGGGCCCGCATCCAGTTATCTATTGCTGTGTAACAAAGCAACCCAAAACTTAGTGGCTTAAAACGAGTTTATTATTATTTCTTGCCATTCTGGGTGTTGACTGAGTTCAGCTGGGTGGTTCTTACTTGGGGTGTTGTGTAGTTGCAGTCGGCATGGTGGCTGGATTGCTGGCGGAGCATCCCAAGATGTAAGGCTTTTTATGACCTAGCATTAAAGTCATGCTCTGTCACTTCTGCTGTTTCCTGTTAGTCATATATCATATATCATATATCATATCATATATCATAGGACTAGCCCAGATTCAAGGGGAGGGGACTACCCAAGGGCATGAATATCAAGGCTCATGGTTCATGGGGGAGCATTTTGGGAGACTAGCTACTGCTAGTCTATTAAAAAGGAACAGATCACAGTCTAGAATGCTAGGCCAGGTCCAGTCACACAGGAGTGTTTGCTCCATCCAGAGGTTGTCTTTGTTTGCTCTGGATCATTGTGGGAGCAGGAAGATGCCTTTCTCAGTGGATGCAAGTCCTGAGGGAGGAATCTGGAATCGTGACTGAAGATTTTCTGAAATATCAGGAGACCGATGCCAGGAGACCTTAACTCTTCCTAGTTTGCTGTATGGCTCACCTAATATAATCTGGGAGGCCAACCAAGGGTAGGATTAAAAACTTTCGAAAGTCTAAAGGTTCCAGGATCTGTACTCTCCAGCTTGGCAGTTATAAACTGCTAAGGAGTGGCTGTACTGTATTCAGAAGTTCTTCTGACCCTTAGATTCAATAGATATAAATATCCTAGACTGGTTGGGATTTCTGGGCTTCTTCCTATCACTGAATTGTGAGCCTTCCCAATTGGTGTCTCATTTTTTTTTTTTATAGTCCATGAAAAATGTATCCAGGCATTGTTTTGGAGTATTAGAAAAGAGTGGTAATGTTTGTCACAGTAAAATAACCCCTTACTCTTAACAGAAAAAGAGATTATTGCTAGGGGAGTTGTATAGGCATTGAAAACTTTGGTTTTAGGAAAGCATTTTATAAAGTTTCATTAAGTCTTTGTGGATAAGGTCATGAAAGTGGGCTGGGTGAGTTAGACAGTTGATGAAATAAGCATATCTTGAGGTCTGTGGATCTGTCAGGCTGGGGAGACTCTTTAATTGATGGCTGCAGTAATCTGTCCTTCTTCCTATATTATTTCACATTGGTATCCATGACGCAGATGGAATACTTTTCAGATGACTTCACTGGAAGATATAGCCAATGCAAAAGATAACAAAATATGTTCCAAATTATTTTGTCAAACTGGAACTCTGCCCTGGGACCTACAAGGTGCCACTCAGTGGACACAAATGTAAAGTTGTTCATTTCGAATTAAAAAATCAGTGGCATAATTATGTGAAGGTTTCAGTGAAGAATGTTTAGTGGAACAGAAGCTTGTATCAGCGATAGCATGCGGCTTCTCCAAAGCTGACATTATATTAGGGTGCAATAAAGAAATAAATTAGTTATGAAAATGACATGTCCCTTTATACTCTGGATTAGTCAGGGCATATTCAGAGTATTGTGCACAATGTTGGTTGCTGCTTTTGAAGGACATTGACAACCAGAGTATATGAAGAAGAGGGTGAAAAAGATTATAAAGGCTTTGGAAGCCACATCAGATGAGAAACAACAGAACTGACTAGAGGTTGGATTTTACACATTCAGTGAATATTTGTACATTCAAGCTAAGAGAATGGGCAGCATTTTAGAATGCTCTTGAAAGATGGATCTGCTTCTGATAGTTAGAAAGGTGGAGGGGGGTGAAGCAGAGGAAATTTCATGAGCTGAATTGAGGAACTGTGAGCTGTGTCTAGGTAATGATGAACCATCTCTTTTGTTTCCAGCATATGGCACATGGCAGGTAGTAGTGGGAGATGAGGCTATAAAAGTAGGTTGGGGCAGATGGTTCAAACCTTGAATGCTGCACCAAGGGGTGTGTATTCAGTTTGGTAGGCAAGCTGGAGTAATCCATGGTTTATAAACTAAGAATAATTACGGTAGTAAGAATAACGGTAACAATACTAATCTAAGCTAATAGGTGCTGTTCTAAGCTCTTATGTATAAGAACTCACTTAATCCTCACAATGGTCCTATGAGTTAGACATTGCATATTATCTTCATTTCGTAGATGAGGAAATAGAGGCACAGACACACAGAAAGTTAAGTAACTTTCACAAAGTGACAGCATTCATAAATGGCCAAGTGGCAGCCTGGCCCCGGCCCAACGTGAGGCTCTTCCCATTCCTGGGAGCGATGCCCTGTGAGCCCACACAGGCCGATCTGCCTGCTCGTCGCTTCTGTGTCGTCCTCTCTTCCACACACAGCCCAGTCTGGACTAGCCTTTCACTCCTGACTTCTACTTGGTCCTGCTCGACAGAAAAACAAGGTGCTAGTGATAGAGAAAGCAGATGATTTTAAAAAGTGATTAAGAAGCTGTGTTTACTTTTTGGGTTTCGAGGCCTTTCAAGTTTCGGGTTTGAATAGTGGGTCCTGGGTGGTGCATCCCTCCCGCCTCTGGTTTGCTGCCAAGAGTTGGGTGTGTCTAGCGCAGAGGAGTGATTTAAGAGTAATTTAAACTTAAGTATTCCCAAATGAACATTACCCCAGTAGCACAAGGTTAAATTCTGGGCTTGCAAGGCCCCAAGCAGACGTTTAAAAAAGAGACCCTTTGGCCCTTTGTTCACATCCCACTGATGTCTGGCTGCCTTGCAATTTTGGTGCTACTTGGGTGGCATTGGGGTCTTGAGAGAGAGGAAGGTTGACTGGAGCTTGGACCCTTCTACCCTCCGCTCCAGGCCCTCCGTTACCCTTACCAGTGAGGCTTGGTTAACAGTAGCAAGATAGAGAGTTTAGCTATTTAAACGAGAGTCTGTGTGAGTCTGCCAGGGGATGTGGGCTTCATAGTGACTCTGATAAACTTATTTGCATTGCTCTTTTACGAACACATTAGCTTAAAAACACTTCCTACAGCATGCCCTCCGAAACTCTGTAAATCGGGGATAAAACTTGTTCTATTAGCACTGACTGATAAACTTGTTTATGTTTTTTCCAGCAAAGTTGTGTGTGTGTGTGTGTGTGAGAGAGAGAGAGAGAGAGAGAGAGAGAGAGAGGGAGCACACGTGCACATGTGTGTGTTTGTGCTGTAGACACTGGGAATATTTAGTGTGATGACTAAGGTCTATTTATTTTGGGAGGACTAAAGTTAATTCCGTCAGTAATGCAAATTTCCCCTCCTGTAATAACACTTAAGGAGTGTGTGCATTTATTTGCTCCTACTGTCCCTGTCCTGAAGCTGGCAGTGCTGTATAGGCCTACTAAATGGCCCTTTGAGTGGCGGATTCTCTCTCACCTGAACTGTCGTGTGGACACCTAACCACACCTTTTCTCAGCCCCTTTTTGTCTATGGTCACAACTCTGTACCTCCTTCTTTCCTTTTCCTTTTTCTATCTTACCTTGTTTTCTTTCTGCCTGTTCACTCTCCCCTTGTTTTATTCTGTTTCTTCATTTTCCTTTTGTCCCTTTGTTTTGATCCCCAACTTTTACCTCTCTTCCTGAGTTGACGGACCCAAAACAAGGTCGCTTTACTCCAGGCACAGTAAGACCAGATCACTGGAAAAGGCGGATGAAGGTCCCCAACATTGGATGTTGGGATACTTTGGGGACTATCTTCCCAGTGGTTGATCTATACAGGGTGAGTGTGTGGATAATTTGCTCTGTGCTTCTTGTGGGACTGGGCAATGCCAAAACCTTGACAGGAATATAATCCATGTATGATGTTGCCCCCACCCTTCAAGCACCCTTTGTTTCTTAATCCCACTTCTGTGGGCTGACGTTTTAGTGAGGGTAGAGAGTAGCCCAACTACCCATTTTTTCTTCTTTCTAATTCATTTAACACACACGCACACATCTATCTTCTGCTAAGATGTACAAGTAGGAGATAAATGGCAACATAAGGATCATATTGTACTTGAGTTATATCATTGCTGACTTCCTGAGAAGCCTGTTCAAACGACCAGAGGATGTTAACTAAATTGACAATGTGTTTCTCTGAGGTGGAAGTGAGCAAAACATCTGCTTTTATAATAGTCTCCTTGCCTGGATAGGCATGTACTGTTTTGTTGTTCCAGAAGACTTTCAAGCAAATATACTGGTGAGTTTCAATGGCTTGGAACTTCCTGTTTTGTGATTTAAAAAAAATGCCTTTGCAGAATGGGTAATGTTCACAGAATTCTGTGTTACTTTAAATGTATCTTCAGCCCCCAGGTTATCACAGGAAAAGATTGATTAGGAAGCTGCATGGGATAGAAAGCAGATGATAGGTCCATTGCCTTCCTCCTTTAGTGCGTAGCATTTGTTGATACTATTGTGCAATACAATGGGCCTAGTGTTAGAGATTTCAGGGCCAAGAAATACAGAACATCGGATGGCCAAGCATCCTACAAAATGTGCAGAAAGTGCATACAAGATTTTTCCTTTTGATTTACAACTTTTGTTCAGATAGGGCCTCAGAAAACCTAACCAAACAAAATAAACAGCTTTGGGATGAGCTAACTGAGATAGGTTAGCATGAATTTCATGGAGGATTTGAGGAACATAATATTTAACAATGATATTGGCAGAGAGAACAGCTTTTCTGGTGTTTGCACACGAGAGCTGTGATTCCAGCCAATCCACTGTTTAATTCAAAAGCATAAGCTTGGAGGGTCTGGAGCTGTATGTCAACCCCTGTACATAGTCTTGGCCAATGGCTTTCACTTCTTTGGACTTCGAGTTAGCCCATCTGTAAAATGGAGCAATAAATATAATTTGTTTTTGGAAGGATTGCCTGATTGGTGGATGCTAGTTGGCCGGTGAGAGAGTGGAATATTTTGCATGAAGGACGCAGCGTCATTGAACTTATTAGCCCATATTCCGCTTAAATCTCATGTCAACTCTAAGAGGTTCTTACATTACTGTATTCTGAATATTGCCTCACCGGAATGCTTCTAGGGAAGTGAAAAGGGAAGGAGTGAGACAAGATGATGGATGCATTTACTTGCTCTCAGTTCAAGTTGTGTCTGTACACTCCCCTCCTTTGCAAGCCAAGTGTGGGTGCAGACAAGGTCCCTGAACTCAAGCAACTTGTGGAATCTGTGCTAAGTTCATGACAGAGAAAGTGTCAACGTGCTATCACTCTCCCTAAGATAGGAAAAATGGAAACAAAACAACACAACAAAACCAGACACACTCAGCCTTATATTTCTGTACCCTTAGCATGAGGTTTCCTGAAGTGTGGGGTGTGCACTCGAACAAAGAATAGAGTGATTTTGGTGGTTCACAGAATAGCCTTGAAGCAAGAAGTGTGAGAGTCATTTCCTTTCAAGCTCTCTTAGTTCTTCTAACAACTGCAAGAATAAATGCAGTTTAATATATGCTAATTTCTCTATTCAACAAAAAGAGAGGCTTAGATGGGTAATAGAATTTAGCTTGGATTTCGTAACATTGTTTTGCTTTCATTCTTTTTACCATTCCCCCTATTATAGCAGATGATAGTGGTTTTCCATGAAGTTGTTCTTTTTTTTAAATGTTTATTTATTTTTGAGAGAGCACAAGTGGGGGAGGGGCAGAAAAACGGGGACCGAGGATCTGAAGTAGACTTTCCTCTTACAGCAGCGAGCCTGATGTGGGGCTTGAACTCAGGACCACGAGATCATGACCAGAGCTGAAGTCGGATGCTCAACTGACTGAGCCACCCAGATTCCCCGAAGTTGTTCCTTTAAAATGAATTAGAGGGATAGAAGTGAGTGCTTGAAGAAAATTATTAAGTACCCATTATCCAGGTGACACTGTCCAGGTGACTAAGAAGGAGATACCAGGATAAGCAAAGTTTTGGAAGCACTTTAAAATATTTTTTTTAAGTTGAAGTATAATTGACATACAATATTATTATATTAGTTTCAGGTGTACAACATGGTGATTTAACATTTATATACATTACGAAATGATCACCACAATAAGTCTACTTATCATCTGGCACCATACAATGTTAATACCAGTATCATTGTCTCTATTCCCCATGAGGCACCTTACATCCTCATGACTTATTTGTTTTACAACCGGAAGTTTGTATTTCTTGATCCCCCTCACCCATTTTGCGCACCCCCAAATCCTCTCTCCTCTGACAACCATCTGTCTGTTCTCTGTACCTATAAGTATGGTTTTGCTTTGCTTTGTTTATTTGTCTTGTTTTTTAGATTCCATATGTCAGTGAAATCATAGTATTTGTCTTCCTCAGTCAGACTTATCTCACTTAGCATGATACCCTCTAGATCCACCCATGTTGTTGCAAATGGCAAGATTTCTTTCTTTTTTATGACTGAAGAGTATCCTATTGCATACATAGACCGCATCTTCCTTATCCATTCACCTATTGGTGGACACTTAGGTTGCTTCCATATCTTGGTTGTTGTAAATAATGCTGTAATAAACATAGGGTGGCAGAAACCTTTTGAAAGTAGTATTTTCATTTTTCCTTTAAAAATGTTTTTAAGTTTATTTATTTTTGAGAGCGAGAGAGAGAAAGAGAGAGAGAGACAGAGAGAGAACACACAAGCAGGGGAGGAGCAGAGGGAGACAGAATCTGAAGCAGTCTCCAGGTTCTGAGCTGTCAGCACAGAGCCCTATGCGGGGCTTGAACCCACTAACTGCTGTGAGATCATGACCCGAGCTGAAGCCGGATGCTTAACCGACTGAGCCACCTAGGCACTCCAGTATTTTCGTTTTCTTCAGATAAATACCAGAAGTGGAATTGCTGGATCATATGCTAATTCTATGTTTAATTTTTTGAGGAATCTCTGTACTCTTTTCCAGAGTGGCTGCACCAATTTACAGTCCCACCAACAGTCCCCGAAGGTTTCCTTTTTTCTACATCCTCACCAACACTTGTTTCTTGTGTGTGTGTGTGTGTGTGTGTGTGTGTGTGTGTGTGTGTTTAAAAATAGCCATTCTGATAGGTGTGAAATGAAGTGACATCCCATTGTGTTTTTGATTTGCAGTTCCTTGATGATTAGTGGTTTTGAGCATCTTTTCATGTATCTATTGACTATCTGTATGTCTTCTTTGGAAAAGTGTCCATTTAGGACCACTGCCTGTTTTTTTAATTAGGTTGTTTTCTGTTTTTTGGTTTTTGGTTTTTTTGGTGTTGAATTGTAGGAGTTCTTTATATTTTTTGGATATTAACTCCTTATCATTTATGTGATTTGCAAATATTTTCTCCCATTCAGAAGGTTGTCTTTTCATTTTGTTGATAGTTTCCTTTGCTGTGCAAACCCTTTTTAGTTTGAAGTGGTCCCATTTGCTTATTTTAGTTTTTGTTGCCCTTGCCTGTGAAGTCAGGTCCAAAAAAATATCACTAAGACAGAGGTCAAGGAGCTTACTGTGTATGTTTTCTTCTAGGAATTTTGTGGTTTCAAGTCTGACTTTCAAGTATTTAATCCATTTGAGTTAATTTTTGTATGTGGTATAAGATAGTGGTCCGGTTTCATTCTTTTGCATGTAGTTGTCCCGTTTTCCCAATACCATTTATTGAAGAGACTGTCTTTGCCCATTGTATATTTTTGCCCCCTTTGTCATTGGTTAGTTGATTATATATGTGAAGGTTTGTTTCTGGGCTCTCTGTTCTGTTCCATTGACCTATGTGTCTGTTTTTGTGCCAGTGCCATGCTGTTTTGATTACTATAGCTTTGTAGTATAGTTTGAGATCAGGGGGCATGTTGTCTACAGTTTTGTTTTTTCCTCCAGATTTCTTTGGCTGTTTGGGGTCTTTTGTGGTTCCATGCAAATTTTAGGATTCTTTGTTCTGGGAAAACGGCATTAGTGTTTTGATAGCTATTGCATTGAATCTGTAGATCGCTTTGGGTAGTATGGACATTTTAACAACACTAATTCTTCCAA
>NC_064810.1:94090013-94235013 GCF_023721935.1 Panthera uncia
CATCAATGTCTTATAGTTTTCAGAGTATAGGTCTTCCACGTCCACAGTTAAGTTTATTCCTAGATATTTTATTCTTTCTGATGCAGTTGTGAATGGGATTGTTTTCTTACTTTCTCTTTCTCTCAGCACTTACAATCTTTAAGGGGCAAGGCTGGAATTTGAAGCCAGGGCACTGAGTCCAAACCTGAGATTGCTCTGTGGCATGCCTGTGTATCTGTACAGATGTGTGTGTGGCCCACCTAGACAGGCGATGTGGAGGACATCAATATACTTCACAAAGATGGATTTGGGGGCCTAATTCCCTGACAGTATGTTCTCTTTCCCCATAACTTGTAGGAATTAAGAGAAGAATGCCCTAAACTGTATTTCCATGCCTCATTTGACAATTCCAGGTGACTTTCTAGGGAAGTCAGTCCCTGAGTCTGAGGAGACCCCCGAGCCTGTTTTTCCAGAATTTTCTGCACCTGTGCCATGAGCAAAAGTTTTGTGTTTTTAGAAGAGCTTTCATTATCCAAGCGTCTGGCTGTCCCTCACCCTCAGGGGCACAGTAGCTGCTGATGACTTTGCAGTGGCATGAGGGTTATGGCAGAAAGTTGCTGTGTATTTTCCCTGCTGTGGAGAGAAGGCAGGTCCTTCCTTCATTGCGTGGAGGGTATAACAAGCCACTCTCGCTCCATCTGCCAGTCGCGTTGAGGCTTGTGCAGATGGCCAGTGGAGGAGCAGGCAAGGACCCTCCCTTGGCAGGGTTCCAAGGAAGGGCTGGTAAAGGTGGGCTGGCAGGGGGAGCTGGCATTCTGCCGTTCTCGGGAGGCCCTGCTTTGATGGATAGCCGGGCAGCCTGAGCCACACAGACCACCCAGCAGTGGCTGAGGTGGCGAAGCGTGTCCCCGTTAACTCCACTCTGGGCAGTGAACTGAAGAGGGAGCAAAGCCCAGGAAATGGGCCTTAGTGGTAGTGGCGGAGGCGGAGTGACCGGCAGCACAGCTCTCCGCTTGTCCCCAGCCAGTCAGTAGTTCCAGAAGCAATGTGCTCAGAATTGTAGTAAAATAAGCCCGGAAAGGGAGACAAGCTTTCCAAGGAACATCACCTAGCTGTACATTCTTGTACATACGTGGCCTTCTAATTTTACCCTTCAGAACACTTTTTCTGTGTTGCTCCCCAAATGTGGAAAAATGTTCTTGTTCCAACGGTAGACACACTTGCCTATGGAGAAGAGCTGTTAGTTATTAGTTTACTATTCAGTGTTAATTGAGTAAACATTTAGGAAGCACTGGGGAGCAGGGGTGGGTGTGAGAACTTGGGCTGGGGTGCATTTTTGCCCTGGTTTTACATTTGTGCCTGGCCTTGAAGTTAGTCTTGTCGGGTCTTCTCCAGATGAGGCTATGCACACTGAATCAGAGATGCGTGGGGGTTTGAACAAAGCTCATGGTAAAACTTTGAGCTCGTGTTCCATTACAAAACCATCCTGTCTAAATGGTATGGTGGCCTTAGAAAATGTGTAAATTGAAAAAAAAAAGAGAGGGAGGGAGCCAAACCACAAGAGACTCTTAAAAACTGAGAATAAACTGAGGGTTGATGGGGGGTGGGAGGGAGGGGAAAGTGGGTGATGGGCATTGAGGAGGGCACCTGTTGGGATGAGCACTGGGTGTTGCACGGAAACCAATTTGACAATAAATTTCATATTAAAAAAAAGAAAATGTGTAAATTTTATATTTATATGCATTTTTACAATACAAAAAAGCGCGCGTTTATTACCTGTACCCACGGCAAATATACCACGCTTTTTGTAAAGGCATTTTTGTCCTTCTTTTCCTCCTAATCCAGTCATCTCGAGAAACTTAGAAACAACAAAACAAACAGACAGGCAGACAAAAAACAAAAATGGTAACAACAACCCAAAAAGCCAAACCTACAAAAAAGAAGTTCCAACCAGGAGGAAGAGAATGATGGGGAGAGGGTAGTGCTCTTTATGGATTAAGTGCTTTGGCAAGTGAAAGGCCGTGGGAATCCACTCTGCTTCTGCATACTGCTAGATATGTGTGCCAATAAGCTAGACTTTATCTACTAGTAGGATGTTCATCCAAGTGCAATGGCCAACAACGCCTGCTATGTGTTTCTGTAGTCTGGATTCTGCTCTTCGGGACCCAGATGCCAACTTTCTGGGGTGCCAGGGCGCCTGTGCATTCCAATCTCTGAACCTTTGCCTGTGCTGTGTCTCTAGCATGGGCCAGGAATGCTCCTCTCTTTGAGCCCTTTCTGAGAGCTCTGAATTATCCTTCAAGGCCCAGTAAACTTGTCACCTCTTCTTTGCAATCTTGCTGGATCACCTTCACAGCACAAACCCTGCGCTCCCACTGCACCATGGAAGGAATGGTTTTCCCCTGAGATGCTTAGGTGCTTTTTCCTGTACCTTGAGAATGTATACAGCCAGCTGTTTGTGTCTCACCATGCCATGAGCTTCCTGTACAGGGCCACATCTTATTCATCTTTGAATCCTTAGCCAAGTAGCTTGCAAAGGAAAGGTGCTCCATAAATGTTAAATCTAATTGAGTCCTTGAATAAAATGATGAGTGTAACCTCTAACACTATAAAAATTAAACAAAAACCCTCAGAAGCAACAATGTGCACTAAAAATTAATTTGAAAATTTCCTTCCCTATACTGTTAGCAAAGTACTTTACTTTTATAGGCCTCTCCTGTGCTATAAAACTCCTGAATGCTCTAAAAATATTTTAAAAATAGGCATTTAGAACCTCTTTAATGAACTACTTCCAAATGTGGCTTAGATGTTTGAGGCTTTCCCCGCAGCAGGTGTAAAACCAGCCGCTGGAGCTGAAGACCAGGAAGCTGGGAATTCCTGGCCCAGAGATGGAGAGGTGGTACAGGTGTCAGGTGACACGGTTCTTGGGGGAGACCCCGGGTTAAAGGGCTGAAAGCTCTCTCGGGGGGTGCTCTTTGGTATGGAGAGCTGCTTCCCCAGCTCCTGCAAAGTGGTTGGTACATTTTGAATCCTCTTCTGACTCCAACTTGGTGTGTGTGCAGGCATCTTGCAGGCCTCCCACTCCACCTGCCATCCGACCACAGCGCCGCTCAACTCCGGAGTGTAAATCACGGCTTTCTCTACCGCCTCATAGAAATGTGCATTCATTCTTGTCCCCTCTCCTTATTTCCTAATGGCCCTTGTTTATAAGTGCTTTATGGTAAAGGGTGTTTGAGAAAGCCATTAGTCTGTCTCACAAGTTAACGGTCAAAAGAACAAAGGCTGCTGTAAAATAGAGCAGGAAACAAAAAATAAAGAGGTCCGTGTGGACCAAAAAGGAAAGACTAATTATTTTATTTGCTTCAGGAGTTTAGCTTGAAATGCTGGCATTAGAATCTATTGTTATTAGGATCCCAATGTTACATCCCAACTTCAATTGAGGTTGTGATGCGTGCTTTTTTCTCATGTGAGGAATCACAGTTTTACATTTTATTAAAAAAAATAACCACTTCATCTTTGGTTAACCTACAACTTATGTATGAATATCTAAGTATTCTTCTTATGCATGGCTCCTGCCAATGTGTATTGAATGCAGTGTGGAAAAGTGTTCATTAAGCTGTGAGGTAAGGTCACTCTGTATCAGTTTCAGGGATGACCATGTGAATAGTGAGAAGCCTGATAGCTGTGCTTGTATCTTGGCAGCAGATGGCTTTTCACTCTTGCCTCATTCCTCAGAGGTTCTGCAAAAGCCAACCACATAAAATGACTTTCACGTCTCCTTTCAAACCTCACGATGCAATGCCATTTTTGTTGGGCCACGTACACCTGATTTCACTAGAATCCAGTCTCGTAAAACTGTCAATGCATCCTTTCACAAGAACACATTAGCATTGTTTAAAGGCTTGTGCATCACTTTGTTGACTGCAGTAACTCGTTATAAGCAGAACGTAAAAGGGTTAATTGGTCAGTCCTCCTTTAAGGTGATACAAATCCAGGTTGACATCAGCAATTTTAGTGACACCTTGAGCACTGTCATAACCCTCATATAGCACTGTGCGGTGTGTGTGTGTGTGTGTGTGTGTGTGTGTATGTGTGTGTGTGTGTGTGTGTGTGTGTGTACTTACAAGGGCAAGATGGCTATGGAGACATATTAAGAACTGAGAAAGGGAAAGCTCCAAATTATTTGGAAGATTGGGAGTGGGAGAAGTAGGGAAGTAGGGATAAGATGGGAGGGAAAAATACGAAAGAAACCTTAAAATTCACATAGAATTGTTAAGGGGCAGAGAACAGACATCCAGAATCTTGGAGACTCTCAACATATCTGAGATAATCAGGTAAAGATGGAATTCCGAAGCCTTTTCCTGGAAAATAGGTGTTTTACATGTAAGAGAAAGGACAACTGTTTAATCCTTTAAAACTTGAAATTGCTGCTACCTGAGGTGGGGGGAGGGGAGGCTGGTGTGGAGGACTGTCGCCGGGCAAACCTCCCAACCATCTCTGCAGGGCAGTTCAGTTCAGGGACCTAATGGGAACAGTCGAAGCCCTTTTTGTTGAGTGAGAGGGAGAGACACAGTTATAGATGTGACATTTTCTAAGACTTTGTGACTTGCCAAACTCTCCATTAGCTACTTTGAAGGTGAATGTGTCAACACAACAGGACATTCACTTATCCCCTGTACCCAATGATGGTGAACTTTTCAGTTGGGCAAAGTCAGCTTATAGCAGGCAGACAGAGACATTTATATGGAGTATACAATAGTACCATGGAAATTCTCTAATATAGTGTAAGCAATAAAAATAGAGATGAGTCTTCGGTTTGGGGAATTGAGGATCAGCTACACAAGTACAAGAAGATATAGCTAATGTTATAAACACAATCCTGTGTTTTATCCTATACTTTTTCATACTCCAATTTTGACCCAAGGACAAAAATCTCAGGAAAATATTAGGAATGTTTTTGCTCTTTGTAACCATATTTTGCATACATGAACGTATGAATAGAATGAGCTTTTAGAAGTAGATTTGATAACTGGCTGTTATATACCAAGTAATACCTTATGCTTTTTTTCCCAGTGTGCTACTTGTTGGATGGATAATTTTTTTTGATAATCAGTTTGAATTGTCTGAAACGGGACGTTTGTATTTATCCTATTCTCTGTGCTTCAGACTGTCCCTGCCAATGTGGGAATAGCCTCTGATTGCTTGTCCTGAAATTGCCTTGAAATCCTCAATGGAAATGAAGCTCACATTGCCAAATATTTTTACTGGGTCTAATGATAGATCACCTGAGTGTATCCTTCCTTAACAATTAACTTCAATTTAGAAGACATTTAGAGTCTTTTGGAAGACATTCAAGAGCGAGTGAAGTGATTTGTGGAAAGACTGTGAATTTCAGTCTTTCAGATGAAAGATGATAATGGGATTGAAGTCTTTCCTTCTGATTTATTATTCGTGTTCCCATTTCTCACACAGTGAAACTTCATGTTTTTCAGCGAGCTGAGCTTGCTTCAGTCCCACAGCTGGCACAATGATTAGAGGGTCCGGTGGCTTTATGGGCCCTAGGTTAAGACTTGTAAGTATATTTAGCATGTCATAGGTAAAGCTTAAGAGAAAACTGTTGTGGGAACAGCTTTAACCAGGCAAAGAGTAAGAGTGAGAAGAAGGCATTAAATGGGAGATATATATTTCATCATCTAGGATGAGTATCATTTCAGAGGAGGTGTGAAGAAAAAATAAGTTACGTGTAAGGTAAGGTAGTTGGAAAATAGAGAATCCCCAAATTAGAAAAAAAAAATCCAAGTGAAACCATTGCTTTTCTAAAAAATAACCCCAGTATTAATTTGTTATGTGCCAAATGTTTGTGACTGCCTTTTGGGAACTATGTGTAGGCTTTGTTCACCACAGCGGTGAAGAAACCACACTACTGCTTCCTTAAGCCACAGTTCTTTTCAAGGATGGGCCTCCTCATCCCTGAGCTCTGGAACTTAGAAGGGTTGGGAGCCGCCGGGATGCTCAGAGATTTCAATCTTGATGAGAAATTCCTTGTCAGCGACAAGTTGCCATAAAACAGGGCAGTTTTCCCAGAGGGGCTGGTAAAAAAATGTTTGTGCACACCAGACAGTGTGTCTGGCTACCTCGTGGGAGGGTCTATGTTTGGTCTGGGAAAACAGTGCCCTGTTTACCACCAGGGAAGGCCTATGAGTGAGTAACAATGACCAGGCCCCAACAGCCGGAAGAGGCTCCTTTATAAATGGCTGTCTCACTTAGGTTGAGAGGGAGTGTTTTCCAGCTTTGAGGTAGAGCAGTCCAAACAGCTGCTTCTGTCAGAGGGTAGCACACGGGTCTGCAAAGCCGTCCGCTTCCATGGCCTAACCTTGCGTCGGAAGGCGGCCACCTTCTTGGTGGTGTTGCTGTGGCCATACATCAGTTGTCTTTCGGTTTCCTTTCCTGGGGCGTCCTCAGGGAACTCTCTGCCATCGTGGAGCGGTTGGCATATTCTGGAGGGCTGCCCCATCAGTTCTCACTTTCCAACCAGAGACTTTTTGACACGAATATCAAAAAAGGAAGTGTGTCTTACTGTCCAGTTACATAAAAGCTGGTGCTGGTCAGCATGTCCATAATTAGTTTTTTCAGCTTTCTGTAAAAGGAGGGGGGCATTTTCTTGAAGTCGAGCAGAGAGCTGGCAGTTTCCCAGTTGTGAAATTCTATTGACAAAGGTGTTAAGCGAAGGGCAGAGTAACGTGGTCTGCTAGGCCCCTGCACCTTCATCTCTGACCTGGGCATGTGTCAGGCCCATGCTGAACTGACCAGAATGACTTTGATTTGATGGCCGTTAAAGGTCAGGCACATAATGGGATCAGATGTGTCAGTGGAGGTGAAGTACATAGCATAATAGATTGATGGTAATTAAGTAGTCGTGTTTAATAAGAGTCCTCAGAGTTAAAGGCAGTGTTGGACAGAGCAGCTTGGGAAAGGAACGAGAAGCCATGAAGAACGGCGGTGGGAAATATGTCAAGAAATAATCTTTTTGTTCCATAAAGGAAACACCAGAGGAAGTGTGTGTGTGTGTGTGTGTGTGTGTGTGTGTGTGTGTATGTGTGTGTGTGTTTGCATGTGTGAACATTTGTGTTTTAGGAGACCCAGCATTTTTTTTAAATTTATTTTTTTATAGAATTTGGACACATTTTTATTTTTTTAAAAAAAATTTTTTTTCAACGTTTTTTATTTATTTTTGGGACAGAGAGACAGAGCATGAGCGGGGGAGGGGCAGAGAGAGAGAGGGAGACACAGAATCGGAAACAGGCTCCAGGCTCCGAGCCATCGGCCCAGAGCCTGACGCGGGGCTCGAACTCGCGGACCGCGAGATCGTGACCTGGCTGAAGTCGGACGCTTAACCGACTGCGCCACCCAGGCGCCCCTGGACACATTTTTAAAAAGTTTATTTATTTATTATTTTTGAGAGAGAGAGAGTGAGAGAGCAAGAGCGGCAGAGAGAGAGAGAGGCACAGAGAATCCCAAGCAGGCTCTGCACTGCCAGTGCAGAGCCCGATGGGGCTCAATCTAAAACCTGAGCTGAAATCAAGAGTCAGACACTTAACCCACTGAGCCACTCAGGCACCCCTGGTATTTAATTTCTACATAAATCTTGAAAATCCTAGAATTGTTTGTTCGATGAAAATTGTGTAGTTTTAGAAAGTGATAATTCTTCAATAATGCTTAATCCTATTACTGCGACACATTTTCATTTAATGAGAGAGCACATTGAACTGGAATATACGAACTGAAGCAGTTTCTGAGTGTTATACTATCACACATTTTCAATACGATTTTTGTCAGTTTGCACAAACCATCCACGGATTTATATGTGAATTATCCAGGTTCAGTCTAGAATGGCTAGGTGTTGAGAATGCAAGCTGCTAATCGGGACTGTGTTGACCACACCGCCTAGTAACGAAGAGGCCAGCTGAGGGGCCTCACAGCCAACCTGCACGGTGACTTGGCAAGTCTCAAGGGTGCGAGCTTCATTTGGTTTCCTCCCCAGTTCTCTGTGGTGGAAGAAGCATTCTGGATTTTAGGAGTTCTGACTTCACTCTTTCATTCGGTCTTTGGCTCAGCAAATGAACTCCATCTGGAAGCAGAGCCGAATTGGGAAAAGATTGTCAAGTAGATATATTTTTTTTTTATGAGTCACCTGCCATCCCTCCTTCTGGTGACCATGACCTGGGCAGTCTGACCCCAGGGCCCGTGCTCTTAACCACTCCGTTATACTGTCTGAAAGTCCTCAAGAGTATGGCTTGGTTTCACGAGTGCTTGATCTTATCTTTGAAACTCTGGAGGCAGCACAGTGCCAGGTACACAATAGGAGCCCCATAAACGAAAGGTGATAGTCATTTAATCAGATTAGCTAATTCCCACTCATATTTAGCGAGACTATTCGTTCTGACAAAAATGTCTCAAGAATATGGTGATATGGTTTTTGCACATAGGTGGAAGTCGATATGTTGTATGAGCTGTATTGGGCTGGTGCCACACATAGCATCAGGCACAGAGCTGTCTACTTTTGCTTAGTCTGAAAGTATTCTCTTGGTAGCATATGGCCCCACAAGTAATCAGGGTTTTAGATACATTGCCTTGTGGCTGGAGGTGAGGTTGGGCCAGCCTTGCTTTTTTAAAGAATGAACTGACTGTTGGAAGAAGCTGAGCAGGGCCCCTTGGTGGGGGAGATCTGTTGTCGTGGGACAGCTCAAGATATTTAGTACGGAAAAAGAAGGTTTGGAGCTCTTGAAACACAAATTGTCAGTGTTTAATTTTTTTTAATGTTATTTATTTTTGGGAGACAGAGATGCAGAGCATGAGTGGGGGAGGGACAGAGAGAGAGAGGGAGACACAGAATCCGAAGCAGGTTCCAGGCTCTGAGCTGTCAGCACAGAGCCCAACGTGGGGCTCGGACCGATGAACTGTGAGTCATGACTTGAGCCGAAGTCAGACACTCAACCGACTGAGCCATCCAGGCGCCCCACAAATTTTCAGCTTTTAAACATGATGGCCAGTGTCCCATCTCTTGTCAGCCTTAAGGAGGTTTCTTCTTTTTTGTTGGGTTTTGCTTTACCTCTGTGTCAGTGCCAGCAGGCGATGGTGGTATTTGTGACAATGCAGACCACACTGCAGATGTTTTAAGCACCTATTTATAAGCAATCCAAGAAGGGTAAATTAACATCTCCTACCTGAGCTTGTTTATTTTTCAAAAACCTTTATAAACAATCAAACGAATCAAACAGCTTTTCTGCCGGCAGCCACTACTGATGGCTAATGTTTATGGAGTAGTTACTCCATGTCAAGCATTGTGTTCCAGATTTACAGGTATTAATACACCTAATTCTCACAACAACTCAATTGTGTGGATGCTATTAATATGCCCATACTGTGGGTTAGGAAACTGACATACCGAGAGCTTAAATAAAAATCTCAATTAACAGGTTAGGAAATGTCAAATGGAGTGAAGTTTTAAGTGAACAGGAAAACTCCTCAATTCTATCTGATATACTGGAGTATTTTATCTATTTTAATTCCTTGACAAGGCCGAATCTTTAGCTGGAGTAGATACCTTAGCCTTTCTGAGCTGAAAAGGAATTTCGAAGGCAGTTGGCCCATGGCATCAGTTCGTACCTTTCTTCTGTATCAGGCTGTGTTTTTCATGTTAGTTTTTCATTTCAAAATAGCACAAGATTATAGTGTGTAGTATGTTCTATCTCCTTCCATTTTACAGAAGCGAAAACAAAGACACTTCAAAAACATTATTTTAAATGGATCTCATGTCCTTGTCAAGTACTTATCGTTAGCATTGGCTGCCTTAGAATCCTTGGTGTTGGGGCCTGGACCTTTGCTAGTTCCCATGAGCCTGGAGTCTGGCTGCACCTTGATAAAGGTAATAATAGGTGTTATCAGCCTTTCATAGTCACCCTCACTAGGGCATTTTGGCTGTGGTTACTTCCTGAGCCCATGGAGACAACCTTGGCTGAATCATTTAAAGCACTTTTTAATCACAACCAAGCACCTGATTTCACCAAAATAACTCCTTTTAAAAGTGTCCCAACCTGATCAACAGACAAGCATCAAATGGCGATAGAAAAGCTGGAAACGGACATCGTAATTAGATTGGTAAACTGAAAGAACGGAATGATTTAGCAGTGACTGAACATTTGGCAAAGAATTCCTCATCAGGCTTCATCCCAACTCTTTCAACAGAGGAGGGAGGAATCTTCTGAGAACTGTTTGAAATAGTGGAACGGTAATTAAAGCCCTTCGTCATTCATAGATAGGAAGCAGAAATGAGTGTATTTGCCAAATATGTCTCTATGGGCGTTGGGAGCCAGAGGGTTGCAATGGAAACAGACCTGTTGAAAACCAAATAAGATGAACACTGGGGAATACAAAAGAAGGAAGGAAGATGACCATCACTCTGGCCCTCTGAGCCTTGTGTTAAATTGAGAATTCTGTCCCCTTCTAAGAATAAGTCTTCCAGCATTCACTCCAGGAAGTCCCATTGCTTCAGCTTGGATGGCTAATATGAAAAACAAAGCAATTGTTTGTTGACACGTTATTCTAGCAGGTGCAGTTCCATTTTAAACAAGAAGCTTCTATTGTTTTCAGGAATCATGTTGATGACTGTCTTAGAACATGAAGGGCTGGTTCTGTGGGGTGGGAGTTGGGGGGGGGGCGGTGGAAACACCAGGGTGCTGTTTTTCACTTTAGCCTTTGGGTCTGATAGTTCTTATCTTCTGTACACTTATGACTAGCACCCCCTAGAGGTTTATGAAAGGTTTTAAAAAGGAAAACAAGTTCCTATTTACAAATAATTTTTAAAAGCCCGATTTTCGTGTTGGGAGGACATTTCTTGGGCAGGAGGGGGCCAGTAGGGCTGTGTAGATGTTGGTTTGGTAACCAAGAGACACCTGGGGATGGAGGCTACACTCGACTTATCGCCTTTGGTTTGGAACAGGTCAGTCAGCAAAGGCGAGGGCCATGTTGGCTAACAAGTGGGAAGTGACTTCGGCACTGCGGTCGGTGGTGACCGGCCTTTGCTGAAATTACTAGATACCTGATGCCCAGTCTTCCCCGCAGGGCAAGCGAGGGCAGAGAGCGTGAAGGAAGAAGAGTGAGAGCAAATCTCGGGGTACTTCCTTGTTTTATGAGCACACAGGAGGGGAAGGGCCAGGAGGGCCAAAGGCATCCAGGTCTCTCCTTCCTTTTGTGTAGCAGTGACACATTGCCAGCCAGGCCTTATTTGTGAGTGTGGAACTGTGTGAGGAGCTCCGCGTGATTTATGGGCAGCATGGAGCAGTAATCCCTCCCCTGGCTCTCTCCTCGGCCTTCTCGGCACAGCGGCACTAAATATCCAGCCCGACTGGGGATGCGCTGCCGCTGGTGCACTCCTGAGCCGGGGCTGTGTTAGCCTCGCAATTTACTTTTTCTAAACCACGATAAATTCAGGCACAAATGGCAGCAAAATTAACTGTGAAAATGCCACTGTATTTTGCAGGCTAGTCGCTCTTGTTGGCTCAGATCTGGTTTGGATTTTAAAGCTGATTGTTTTAACTAGAGAAAGAATGGATCTCTTTTTTTTTTGTTTCCCCTCTTCTTTTCTTTCTTTCTTTCTTTCTTTCTTTCTTTCTTTCTTTCTTTCGTCCTTTCGATGTTTAGGCGAGTGATGGCCATCTTTAACAAAATGCAGCTACTAAGTGGAAGAAGCAAACCTTTTTCCTTGAGAGGACAGTGGCTTTTAATTAAAATACGTGAGCCTGCTATATGGTCTGCGTTAGGTTTCATGATCTTCTGTGAGAAATGCTCATTTATTTATATGCACTGAACCAATATTTAATCGATGTATGCTCTATGTCCCGCATGCAGTGGGGGCGCAAAATGTAAATTCATATTATGAAACTGGGATTATTCTGATGTTTTTAGGTCAGTTACGTTTCCGTGGTTGTGAGCCGTGCTGTAGTTTACTTATTAGCTGTTGCTTGAGGATCTAGTGCTATCAGCTATCTTTTATCCTTTCTGTTTTTGCTAACGTGAGATGAAGTAGTGACTGGTTAAGGTTGACAAATTATATAAAAAGCTACTGGTCTGTTGTTTTTGTCCATGTTGATACCCACATGTCTTCAATGACTCCTCCCTTTCCCATTAGAGGATGACATGGTACACAGCAGTGTGGTACTCCAGACCATGCCACACACCAAAGATGACTTCCCATTCCCACCTCAATCTCCTATCTTGTCTCCCTTTTCCCTCAGGTTTTCTGTGAAGGTCATACAGACTCACCTGCAGTTCCCTGACTTACCAGCTGTGTCCATGCTGTGCCGTACCCAAGGGCTGGTGGCTTTAGCAGAGAACTGAAGGGCTAGTTGGAGTAAACAAGATAATGGAAAATGTGTGTGTGTGTGTGTGTGTGTGTGTGTGTGTGTGTGTGCGTGTGTAGTTCAGACTGGTCTTGTCATCTTCTTGACGGACTTTCATAGGCAAGTCACTTACTGTTTCTGTGTTGAAATTTCTTTATTTGTAAAATGAGATTAATAATCTTCCATAGGCCCAATAGGAAGGCTGAATGAGATGATAGATACGAAATTGGTTTCTCAATGAGATGGCACTGACCAGGAAGGAAAGAGAGTTTCAGGAAGTGAAGAAGAAAAGCCATGGGGAGAGGAGTACTTTGGAGGACAGAGCCTAGAAAGAGCCCCATGTAGTGGAGCCTAGGGTCAGAGGCAAGGGTACGGAGAATGAAAATCTATTCACCTTGTAGGAAAGGGAACATAGTTGTTTCAAGACGTGCCCTGGGGCCAGTAAAGTGTCAGCATTTCAGGGCTTGAAATATTGTGCATGAATCTAAACGGTTAGCCTCCACGCTGACGGCAGGTGGGCCACTCCTTCTTAGGCTTGAACCATATACTAGGTAGGAAATCCCTTCTTTTCATAGTCCTGCTCCTCTCACTAGGCCTCATTCTGGCCAATACGAGGTAGGTTCCAACTGACGAAAGTTGTTCAAAGAAGGGAAAAATCAATGACATTATAGCTCACATTCTATAAGCTATTTCAGCTTTCCTTGAATTCCGTCTTTGGTTGTTGCCTCTAAAATTTTGCGGTCAAGTTTATTAACCTCATTTGGCACAGCAGAAGGCACCAGGTGTAGCTTTTAATCTGATGAGCCCACACTCTTGTTACTCAAAGTGTGGCCCATGGATCAGCAGCATGTGCGTCACTTGGGAGCCTGTTAGAAATGCAGAATCTCAGGTCCACCCCAGACCTGCTGAACCAGAATCTGCACCTTAGCAAGATGCACTGGTGATTTATGTAATCACTGAAGTCGGTTCAAGAAGACAAACCTTACCCTGTGCACATGCACCCACACAGACACATATATATTCATTATGCAAACAATTAATTTTCATCATAAAGATTACAAAAAAATACAAAGATACATAAAAAAATTACCCAAGGTCTTGCCTCTGTTAATGTATCCCCACTTATCTTTGTCTTTTAATTGAAAAAGTCTAGACTTTTTTGCGAGGGCACAAGGAAATCCATTCCACTAGCAAGCCACTCCCACATCTTCAAAAAATACAGTGTTTGACTAATTGCTGCTTGTAATGGGGGAGGAGGAAGAAAATAAAATTAAAATAGAGACATAACCGTAATTTCTTTTGCATCATAGGCCTTTAAACCTTATAAGACATTGGAGAATCGAATTGATTAACTTCAAGCCTTTATACACTCATTTTAATTCTTAAATTTTGCCGAAGAGTGTCATAAACAGACTGGGTATCCCGGATAGACTCAGGGCTCTGTGCATCTGAGGTTCAACAAACTTATTTCATCTGTAAGAGGAAGTTGATGGGAAAACATGTACCAGAGTTTTCTTCCTCCTTTGAGCAGTCTACCTAAAAAGATTAATTGGCCCAACTCTAAAGGATGGCTTTGTAAGTGTGTGTGTGTGTGTGTGTGTGTGTGTGTGTGTTTTATTTATTTATTTTTGGGACAGAGAGAGACAGAGCATGAACAGGGGAGGGGCAGGGAGAGAGGGAGACACAGAATCGGAAACAGGCTCCAGGCTCCGAGCCATCAGCCCAGAGCCTGATGCGGGGCTCGAACTCACAGACCGCGAGATCGTGACCTGGCTGAAGTCGGACGCTTAACCGACTGCGCCACCCAGGCGCCCCTGTGTGTGTGTGTTTTAAAGCGGGGATTGGGTAGTGTAAGTTGGAACAATATTTTCTTGTGTTGAGGCAGAATTCTTTGAACTTGAGAAAGGACTGATCTTGGTGCTGCTTTTCAGCTTCAAGGAATGAATTTCTTCTCTAAGCCCCCTATCTCTTCTTCTCCAAACTTCCTAATAATTTAATTCACCAAACCAGGATGACATGAAGCTTTCCTTGCTGCCTCCAAGTCCCTTTGTACACTTTCGAGGTTTCGAGGTTTCTTAGCAATTGGCATCAAACAGACAGCATGCTTCGGGTGTCTGCCTTGCGAGCAGGAGCTGGTCCTGGGGGAGAACCAGCAAGTGTGCGACAACACTGAGCTCTTGAATGACGGCAACCCACCCACCCTTGCCCGCCCTCCTCCAGCTTCAAGGGCTAGCAGGCTGGGCCATTCTAGAAGATTTGGAAAGGAGCCACCAACAGGAATTATTGAACAATTGCTCTGTGAAACTTAAGATAACACTTTGTTCCACCACAGTGGAATTGCTGTGTGACAGAAGGAAATTATCTGTTTAGTTCTTGATTAACATTTATGTGAGAAAAACAAAATTAAAGTTGATGGTATCTGGTCCAACAAATGCTTGTATTTACTTTAAAGAGCAAATATTAACTCAGCACTTTTGTAGGGTGAATGCAATCAACTTTGGAGGATTTATTGTTTGAGTTCCAATTGGAAAAAAACCACACCCAAACCCCCAAAACTAACAACACCCTTTAAGATGCCAGTGGAGTGCCTGCTGGCTTCCAAATTAAGTTCCCTGAAATCAAGATTTCTGGAAACAACAGGGTTATGAACATACTGGTATAAAATAGTCCATCTCTATGAATAGTTGGCAGGTAGGTATGTGTGGGGCGATTTTATGGATGTTTACTTATTTTTAACAAGTAGAAAAAGCTGAACAAGTCTTAGTGAGTTTGTTATAAGTGCCCCAATCAAATTGATAAGGCAAACATCTTCCCACTAATATAAAAGTAATCTCAGTAGGGCTTGTAGTAAAAATGCTAGTATAAGTAACTTATAATCCAGCCTCAAAATAAAGAATGAAATTCATGTGTTCATTTATCTGGCTCATATTACCATGCCCTTCCCCCACCATGTATAGGCACCATCTTGGGCCAAATGGGAGATTCTGTGATGGATAAGACAGCGTTCCTGTCTTAACAACTGTAAAGTTTGCTAGGGGAGACATGAGCACAGTGAATACAAAGCATTTTGAGAAAGTGAAACCAAGGTAACAGCCGTATCTCTAGTCTGCCTTTCTTTTGTTTAAGTATAGGGTCAAGCATTTGTGGAAAGCCAATTTTTTTTTAAGGTCTATTTTTGAGAGAGAGGGACAGAGAGTGTGAGTGGGGGAGGGGCAGAGAGAGAGAGAGAGAACAGAGGATCCAGAGTGGGCTCTACAATGACAAGAAGAGAGCCCAGTGCAGGGCTTGACCTCATGAACCGTGAGATCCTGACCTGAGCCGGAGTCGGACGCTTAACCGACTGAGCCGCCCAGGTGCCCCAAAGCCAATGTGTTTTATAAACAGATATATAGTGCCTGACACTTACATAGAACTTACACTATGGGCCAGAGACGTTCTAAAAACTTTGAAGATGTGAACTCATCTAATCTATGTTTATTGACCCCCCATTATACAGATAAGAAAATTGAGGCATGGAATAACATGCCAAACTCAGTGGCTGAGAAAGATTTGAACTTAGCAGCTTAGCTGCGGAAAACTCCGAAGCACCGTGCTATGCTGTGTTTCCAAAGTGGTTGCACACATCAGTATAAGCTAAAAAGAAGTGTGAAAAGCTCACTGCTTATTAGCTGGCAGATTTGTTTCCATCATTTAGGCCTGCACAGTTACAAAATACATGCTTGTACCTTACTTCTCAATGAGTGATATGCTCTTGAACCATGGAACTCAAACTGCTATGAACATTTGAAAAGAAACATAGGGAAAAGTTATCCAAGGGAATCCAGCATTTGTAATGTGAAGACTGTATTACAAAATAAGCACCAAGGGTTATGTTTATCTGTTTTAAAGTTTAGAGCTTTCTTTCTTTTTTCTAATTTTTATTTAAATAATTTTTTAATGTTTATTTAGTTTTGAGAGAGAGACACGGAGCACGAACAGGGCAGGGGCAGTGAGAGAGGGAGACAAAGAATCTGAAGTAGACTCCAGGCTCTGAGCTGTTGGCACAGAGCTTGGCGTGGAGCTCGAACCCACGAACCGTGAGATCGTGACCTGAGCCAAAGTTGGACACTCAACCGACTGAGCCGGGCACCCCTTTCTTTTTTTAAATGTTAGGCATTTGTATCGATTTTATTGATTTGAAATAAAACCAGTGGTATTTATGCACAAGGGTAGTTCCTAGCCTTGATTTTGGAGAAAGATTTACTATGGGAGGAAGAGCAAAACCTAAAGCTCCGTGTGAGTGGAGGAGGAATACTGGACAGGGATCTTCAATAATCTGGTGCTTCATTGAGGGCATGGGAGATGACTTATTTTTATCTTGAAGTTTTCTGAGTATTATACTCATCAGAAATTCCCATGCTTTAGTGTGTGTGTGTGTGTGTGTGTGTGTGTGTGAGAGAGAGAGAGAGAGAGAGAGAGAGAGAGAGAGGGAAGGAAAGGGAGGGGAACGGAAAATAAATGAAAAATCTTATGGCGGAATGAGATAAAGTAATGGATACATCAGTTCATCCCATTCTTATAAGTGAGAAAATCAGAAGCGCCATTTTTAAAAAAAAATCCCATTAGACATAAAAGGGAAAATAAGACCAACTTGTCTAGTTAGTCTTAAAAGAATATTTTAACCAAGTGTTGAGCTTAAGCCTTGTCCTAGTTTCTTGCCACCAAGTGCTCGATGTAATTCATTTTATCCTTAGTGCCAAGGACAGAGCCTGGCACAGAATAGGTGCCCAGCAAATGGCTGTGGAATGAATGACATGAGAGGCCCTGGCTTCAGCAGAAAGACCTCCAGACCTTCAGAAAGGAGACCTTCTCCTCACCTCAGATAGCTGTCACTGGCCAGATGCCACGTTGTCCTTGAAGTCGGGCTGCCCCACTGAACTCACCGGCTTTGAAGCACAGTGAAGCCTGTTCAGGAACCCAGCGGGAAGCCTTGTGTCTGTGACCTAGGCCCCCGTGAGTAGTGTCAGGAGATTAGAGTGTCCTTGCTCCAAGGCCAGAGATACAGGCCCAGATTACTCAGGGTCACAGGTCCACATTCTTGTATGCAACAGGACCATTAATTAGTGACAATTACCTATTGGAAAAAAGAAGTTGAGTCCTGAGTGCTCCTTCCAAAAAACTTAAAGACAGAAGGAAGCTTCTAACAATGGGTCAGGGGAGATGCATTTCCGCCCTGATGTTAAAAACAAGGTAGTGTCTAATTGATGAGTAGTAGGGGCTTGCAGAGACGCTTTGATGAGCCATCTCCTGCTTCCTGATATTGTGACCCCCTCAACAAACACTGACAAATAAAACCAGCATGCCTTCAATATAAATGAGGGCACACTATCTGAGGAGATGCTTCGTTCTCAGGATGTGGTTGAAATCCTGTTATGAATAAGGTTTACATCCTTGCCACTGAAATAATATTTTTGTTCTGTGGAAATCAATGGTAAGGAAAAAAACGGACAGGTCATCTAATCTGTAAACAATTTAACTTTGATGTACTATCTTGCTTGCTGGATTTGGTCCTGGGGAAGGTCTAAGAACACGTTGCTCAGTTCATCTCTCTCTCCCCGTTTTTCTCTCTTCTTCCCATTTATCTTCTCTCATCTTTTCTTACCTACATAGCATTTTGATGATGAGTCCAACGCCAAACAGGGATGTGTCAGAATTTCTTTCCAGCTTTCCTTATAGCTCTTTTTCTCCTGGAGTAATCCCTAAGGTATCTAGGAATTTGCTAACTGTGATTTAAAACAGAACCAAGAAATAGAAGGCACAGCATAGGGAACATAGTCAATGATATTGCCGTAATGCTGCATGGTGACAGGTGGTAGCTACACTTGTGAGCATAGCATTAGGTATAGGGACGTTGAATCACTGTGTTATACACCTGAAACTAATGTAACATTGCGTGTCAACTCTACTCAAATAAAAAAACTCCTGCATGTGTGCTTCCAACAAAATATGTAGCCAAATGCCTTGTGCTAATTACTAATTTATACTTCAATTCTGCTTTCAAGTTTTATTTTCGTAGCTATAACTGACTCAACTAAAAGTAATGGGAAATCAAGGAGCAGTCAGCTCCTGGGCTATAGATTCTGTAGACTTGCTTAGAAAATAAAATGTAACAAATCCGTGACAGTAGAGAAAAATTGTGCAAATATAATTAAAAGGCAGAGCGGTTTTATGCTTATTTGTAATATACAAGGCGAAATGTGTGAAACTCAGATATTTGTGATACTCCTTTGCTTTTGTGAATAAAACTTTCCACACTTCTGCTTTCTTATCTAAAAAAAAAAAAAAAAAAAAAACAAAAAAAAAACAAAAAAAAAACAAAAAACAACCAAGAGAGATTTGGTCTGAGGGAAAGTGAGAGCATGTATTTTGCAAGTTGCAAACTTGTGGAGAATTTGTGGGTTCTATGTTTCAAACAGAACTCAAATCTTTTGAGGCTCAAGTTCCATTTGCTCTTGGCAAAACACAATTTCCTGGTTCAAAAGAAAATAAGCACATAAAAAAAGGCCCCTAGGCTTCTTGGACATCAAAGTTTAGGAGATACTCATAAAACAGCATTTTGATGACTTTTAGATTATAGGAACCAGGAACATACAGATTAAAACTACCCTTGAACTACCCTTAAGTTAAAAAAATCCGAGGGCAAAGATGTTGGCAAAGTGCATTACACTATGGATGTTTTTGCCAAAGTGAGACATTTTAGTTAGTCTTCCTGCTCTCCCTGTGACTGAATCTTTTGTAAACTCTCAGCTATGTCAGATTCCATTCCAGCTTCTTCCTGGTTTCCAGCAGATTCACACCTAAAAGGGTAGTCATGATCCTTTGGAATCAATGGTTTCTTGGAAAATTATATTCATATTTTCTTATGTAGTGTTCAAGCCACTTTACGGGTTAATATATTCTTGTACAAAAGTACCAGATACTGGCCAATCTATCAGTTAAAAAATACATTGCTTTAAAAGATCATTCTAGATTAGAGGTTCTCAACTAGGGGTGATTTTGATCGCCAGGGGACATTTGGCAATATCTGGAGACATTTTTGATTATCATAGCTCTCAACCAGAGGGTGGGGTTGCTGTTGGCATCAAATGGATAGAGTTCAGAGGTCAACATTCTACAGTGCACAGGACCGTGCTCCACAACAAAAAAAATTACCTTGTTCAAAATTTCAATGCTGCTGAGGTTTAGAAACCTAGTTTTAGACTCTAGGGGAATCACAGACAGTATCTTCAACTGTGTACCTTTTCTCCTGATCAAGATGAATTTTCTTTACTCATTTCTGGTTATAGATTATTTGATTTGAGGAAGAGAAGAGAATAGAATGAGAAAAAGATAGGGAGTGATATCTACAAGGCTAAAGTAATCCTTTATATCCTGAGGTCACATTATCCATCCCATTATAATCAAGGAAAAGAAAGCATTTTTAAAAGGTTATTTATGTATTTTTGAGAGAGAGAGAGAGAGAGAATGTGGGCACCAGCAGGGGAGGGGCAGAGAGAGAGGGAGAACGAGAATCTCAAGCAGGCTTGGGGCTGTCAGTGCAGACCTTGATGGGGGCTTATTTCATGAATCATGAGATCGTGAGCTGAGCTGAAATCAATAGTCAGATGCTTAACCAACTGAGCCACCCAGGCACCCTGAAAATAAAATATTTTTGAAAAGGTAAATAATGATTCTGAGGTCCAGAGATTATTAGTTGTTATAAGAATGTTCTTCAAGTCAGAAGGAAAGCAATGGAAACAGGATGTGTTCATGTATTTTCTTTGTCATTGTTTGTTTTTGTATGCTACCATGTGCAACCCCAAACTGAGGCTCATGAAACACTTCTGTTCTTCACAACTGCCAGGCTTGCTTGTCTTGCCCATGTTGGAATTTGTTCAATCATTCATTCAGCAGACACTGATGCATCCTCAGAGAGGGCCGGAGTGGGGGAAGAAACATGTGAATGGAAGCTTTCCTAGGCATGATTGCGATTCACAGAATTCCGCAGAGAAGTCAGCTGAGTCAGAAGTGCAAGGCCCCAACCCCTGTTGCAACCCAGCATAATGCACAGGTTTTCTCGAAGAGATAGTGGCCTTGGCCTGAGAATGTGTTTGTCACTGTTGGGGAATTTGCAAATGTCTGTAATGGCCATGGGGATGGTGTCCCAAGAGACAGAATGAAATCCTTTGGGGAGGGTTTCTCAAGCTTAGAACCATCTGAAGCATCTGTCTCAAACCACAGCAGGAGCACATCAACAAAAACAGACCCCTGGGCCTCACCTCAGGTCACTGACTCAGAATCTCCAGGGAGAGGAGATTTTTTTAATCGAGTGACACAGGTGATTGCTCTCATCAGGTAAGTTTGGGAAGGTGTCCCTGTAGGACCAGAAACCCAGAGACTCTCAGAGGGAACCTTTGTCCATAGTCCCATCTTCAGCTCTACTGTCACCCCAAACATACTCATTCACTCATTCATTCACTCACTCATTCATCCAGTAACATCTGATGCATACCTGCTGTTCTAGATGCTGGGGATGTTGTGAACAAGACCAACAAGGTCTTTGCTCTTACAGAGCTTATATTCAGGTTCACAAACAAGAGCTGAAGAAAGAGCTGGAGTGTTTTACCTGAGAAGTCCCTTCTCTAAAGCAGATCAGAAAGGTAGAAAGAAGCTTTGAATTATGGAGAAATGCATGGAGGTATCCCCTTTTTTGCACATGTACATGACAAACACACTTCTGGTGTTCAGAAATATCTATTATATTATTTCTGTGAACTTAGGAAAACTGATTAATGGCTTTGTGCCCAGTATCCCTATTTATATATATTACCCACCACACAGAGTTGTTGTGAAGAGTAAATTCACCAATACTTTAAAGTCCAAAACCAATGCACGTCACAAGATAAATGCACAATAAATATTTGCATTATCACCTCATCCTCATCTTCATCATTATTATATTCTTTTCCTCTCACTTTCAACCAAATCCCGTGATTCCCAGCGCCACTGATAGAGAAAAACCATGTTTGGCAACCCTTGTAGACTGTATTCCTTTGTTTACTCAGTCATCTATTCACATATGTGGACTTAGAACCTGGTAAATTCCGGGTCTGGAAGAGGAGATATAAAAATAAGTTAAGAGTGGAGGAGTTACGCTCAGTCCACAAATACCTGTAGTTCAGGTAGAAAGTGATTAAGAGAGTCTAGATACAATGTTCTGATGGCTCAGAATAGAAAGTGATTTCTTCTAGCTTGGGGCTTGTGGGGAGAGAGGAAAATGGGATATTCTTTGGGGCAAATGTAGCAACCAGTATTCTGAGAAAATATAGGAGCATCCAAATAAATGTATGGAATTGATGAATTTTCAATACATTTTCTATCTTCCTTCCAAGCAGTGCTGTACAGGTAGAGTAGAAATACCACATTGCAGAAACAGTGGGCTAAATAGGTCTTCTTGGGCTAGCCCAGGAACGTAATGGCTATTGATAGCGAAATTTCTGTGGGAAAACATGAATTCCAAACAATCGACATACATGTGATCTTTTGACTCGCTGCTTGTTTATAAGTGAGGGTTGATCTGAATTCATTGTTGATTTGAAAGGAAAATGAGTGGTGTTTTAAATTGCTTATTTACATGAACCCTCATGTGTCACCTTCTTACGGACATATTTCAGATACGCCAAGACCTTTTACAGAAGCTTAAACAATGCTGTGCAGCTCTTGTTTTATTCCTTTCCCGCCAATTCACTTTTAGCTTATCTGGACTTTGGTATGTCATTTGGAAATTGGGCTATGTTTTCCTTGCTTAAATTGAAAAAAGCAATGATTAACTGAAATAACACTGCACATTACTCAGATTTAATTATGTTTGTAATACATCACCCAGTGATACGGGGCAACTTCTTACCGTTCACTTTCCATCATGCATTTCTCGTAACATATGGTCCTCGTGAAATAGTTTTGATTCAGAGTCCCCAGTAGCATATGGCAAAAAAAAAAAAAAAACCCCCCAAGTCAAATGCAAAGTAAAGGCCAGCCTCTGTGCCCCAGAGGAGCCTCCCTCGACTGCCAGCCAGCAAGCCCGGAATCTGAATTGGTGTCAGGGTTTCACTCATCATGAAGATTTTACATTTGGTTTGGGACTTTGGAGCATGAGGTTCTGGATGTAAAAGTCAGAAGAGATATGGCTTTTGTAATGTCTGCAGAGATTCCTGTGTCGATAAGGTCAGCAGAAAGTTAATAGATTTTTATCTTCTCATCACATGAACTTAATATAGTGCAACTGTTTGGTGGGGGTGGATGGCGGAATGGGATGGGAATCCCATCATGCTTCTCAGATTTTCACCAAGGACATTTTTGGGTATCTAAGTGCATTTTTGGGTAAGTTAAAAAAAATCTATCTTTCACATTTAAATAATAAAACTTTTAGACAAAAACCGTGTTTAAGTGCTGTGCAACAACTCTGACTAAAAACAATTATAGTCAGAGCAGAACATGTTTTTTCCTCTGTGCTGGTTATTCGATTACATATGAGTAGGAAAAGCTTGCATTTATGGTGCTTTAACAGAATGTGAGCCAGTTCAACTTAAATGCCTTCAAGCAAATGCTCAGAGCCATAAGGCGGTTCCATTAGGGCTGTTTCATTCTTCCACCAGACTCTTAATGATTGCCATGTGCCTGCCCTGAAGGGAAGGCCCTTCTGCCAGGCCCTGGCACATGCCTGGAAACTTCAATTGAGGGAGGGTGGTATGTGTGAAGTTTGCCACCAAGACTAGCTTTCAGAGGAAATCTGGGGGTATGTGGGAGAAAAAAAAAATACCAGGCTGACTCCAGATGCCACCTTTGAAAATCTCTAGGCCATATTACTTTCAGACCAACCTGCTCACTCGAGATCTGCTTTTTTCATGGCCGCTCAGACCAGCTGCCCAAATTGGCAGCAAGAGTGGTTTCTGCAACCTGGGGAGGCTGGCCGTGGTATGCGGGAAAGCTGGGAGGCTGAAATGCAAGGCAAGTCCATGGAGGGACAGCACTGGGTCAGACTGACTAGCAGGCCTCAGCGATCAAACATGTCACACCTGTCTTGGCCACTGGTGCAGGTGTTCTAGGTCAGCTCTCACTGTGGTTATCAATCGCTGACAGTTGACAGTTTAATTTTACACCACAAGTACCTCATTACTTGTGTAGGCACTTGAAGAACATGTGGGCACTGGATCGGATCAGTGATCAATGACAAAGGTTGCATAGGGTGCAAATGGTAGCAGTAAAAGTGAAGGTCTCCGTGCATGAGTCGGCAGTGGTAGGGATACATGACAAGGAGAGTTTAACTGACAAACAGTCTGTCAGGTTGGAAAGGATGGAGATTTGCCAGTGAGCTAGCTGTAGATTATAAAACATATCTCTTGATTTGAGGGCAAGGAAGGGGGGAAAACCCCACCCCACAGAGAACCCTCCTTTCTCGAAAGTGCTTACGCAAATTTAATGAACGTGCAGGACTGTAAATTCTTATTCTACAAGCGTTCATCTCACGACTTAGGTCCGGTCAGGTGTTTAGGAATTTAAGATCGGTAGGATGCAGTGATGCTATTTATAAAGAAGTGTGTATGTGTGTGTGTTTGCGTGTGCGTATCATCCCAACTCTACCAAACCAGACCGTTGCTGTTTTAGATTGTCCTGCAGCAGCTCACTGTGGATATTCAAGTATAAGAAAGTCATTCCATATGAGCCCTTTTATTCTTATCAGTACAATTCATGGTCGACACTACCAAAATAGATTGCCTTATAGTGGTAGGAAAAAAATCCATTCTTTCAAGTGTCTTTTATAGTGGTATTTTAATACATTCCTTGCAATTTCCCTCTCCCCTCAACTTTTTCTTTTCTAAGAAGGACTTTCTGACACTTTTTTCCTTATAAAAAACCCTTCTGGTGGTATTGTTATTTTCTTAAAAGACATTGGCTATAAGAAAAAGCCTACACGGCATGAGCTTTATTCCTTACTATGTGCCTTGCCAGCTGGAGTGAGATTAATTGGGTACATGGCACATTCCACATAGTGGAATGAAGATGACTTTTGAGGCAGATGGGCTTGAGTTTGAATTCCATCTCTGCAATTTCCCCGTGGTGCTTGGGCAAATTACTCACGGCCTCAGATGCATTGTTCATAAAAAAAGTATTATAAGATAGGATTGTTGAAAGGGCTAAATGAGGTACAATGACAGAGACTGCAAACTGCATCCTCAAATCAGTTATTCTCTTGTCTCTTTTTAACAATACAACCACCTGAAACTTTGGCTAAGTATATGGCCATCCAGTTATAGGTTATATTTCCAGCCACCCCTGGAGTTAGACATGGCCATGCCAGTGAGGTTCTGTCCCATGGTATATGAGCAGAACTATGTTTAAATTATCTTAAATTTAGAAAAAAGAAGTTACTGCTCACCTTTTCCTCTCCCCCTGCCTTCCTATGAGTGGGAAAATAGATTGATGGTAGTGAGTAGCTCTGAATGTCACTAAGAAATGGCCAGGCGATAAGGTGGTAGGAATCGGGAACCCTGGGTCGCCTTGCAGAAAAGAGCTGCTTACCAGCTTGGGGTTGCCTGCCTTGCTTTGGACTTTTACATGAGAAAGAAACATACTTCTCTCTCATTTAAGCCACTGTATTTTGACGTCCCTTTGTTATAGCAGCTTAGCCTATATGCTAACTAATACACTTAATGTATGAAAAGCACCAAACATTAGTAGACTGGTACGTAGTAATACATCACTATGTTTATTGTTTAAAACTATATCTATCTATCTATCTATCTATCTATCTATCTATCGTTTGTTTCATTTCTAATCAAGGTAGTGAATACTACATGTAATACATCAAATATTAACCAGAAGGCATCTGCTTAGTGGCCAGGTTAAATAATCATTCTTTTTGTTCCCTCTAAACTGGTCCTACCAGTCGACTGTCACCTGTTTGGAAAATGTTCACCTTTTCAGGTTGCTCTGCTTTCTCTGCAGAATCATCTCTCTCATTCTGTATTTCACTCAAGATTTGGAGAAATAAATGAACTTCACTTCTTCTTGCAGTATCAAGTGCACTATGTCACTTATAAAGTCTAATTTAGCATGGTTACTTCCCACACAATCTCCACACTCCTGCTTTAAAAAAATTGCGTAAACTTTAGGATAAGTGATCATTTCTAAGGAGAGGCATGGAGTTCCAGAAACCAACCAGTACACTGATGATTTAGCACCCATTGGCATCTCAGGGTTACCAGTTAATTCTTACTGGTGCTCTGCCTTCATCTGAACGCACAGCATTTTTTCCATTCTTCCTCACCACCCACCCCTGTTTCTGTGGGGACTCTTTCTGTCTTTCTCAATCTTATCATCTAGAAAAAAACTGGCAGCCTCCAACATTGTGTAGTTTTTTTAAATATAATTTTTTAAAATGTTTATTTATTTTTGAGAGAGATAGAGAGACAGAACGTGAGTGGTGGAAAGCAGAGAGAAAGGGAGACACAGAATCCGAAGCAGGCTCCAGGCTCTGAGCTATCTGCACAGAGCCCGATGTGGGGCTTGAACTCACAAACTGTGAGAGTATGACATGAGCCAAAGTTGGAGGCTTAATTGACTGAGCCACCCCGGAGCCCCTGGACTGTGTAGTTTTAATTGTAGCATCTAGGGCTAAAGAGGTTACTGCCCGCCACCCCGCCCCCCCATCTCTGTGCTACAGAGAAACTTTTGTTACCTCTGCCCTCTTCTTCTAGAGTTGATGTCCATTACTCTATGCCCACAGAAAGAGAATAAAGGGTAGCACGTGTCCGAGTTTGAAAATATATAACTCTGCCTTTTTTCCCCTTTGTGTGGTTTCCTTTTAGTTAAAAGAAAGCTTAAGGGACATGATAGCTGCCATAAAGTAGCTGAAAGTGTTTGGTTTTTAGAGGTGGGACTCAACTCATTCTGTTGAGTACTCGAGGGTATGATGAGAAATTCCATGAGAGGCAATATATGTCATCTTCTCTGCTTTAATGGTACTTTTGTGGCTGGGAATCAGAGAGCCACGTTCTCTCTTAGGCACTTCTGCAATTGGCTACTACTTAGTTTCTGACCTTCCATTCCCATCATGTTGACTCTGCGAATTTATATATGCTTCACAGTGGTATCTGTAATTAAAGACCAGCATCTCTACTGTTACCCTTCAGATCATATCAAGCCGAAGGAGATACTAACTTCACGCTACCTGAATGATGGCTCATGCTGGGATAGATATGAGGACGTGTGGGGACCAGGGGGGAGGGAGATCCCCAAAGAGTACCGTTTGTGTATCCTCAGTGCCCCACAGCTTCATCTTCTATCATCACGTGCCCCTTTTTAGGGGCCTAGTGGTTTCTCTGTTACTATTTAAACTTCCTCTAGAGGGCAGCTCATGGAAGGATCCTCTGTTAAGTTCCTCCTGCATCTCTTAAAATGTTGTAGGGGCTCTTCATCAGACATGGTAAATGAACTCGCTTCTGGTGGCATGGGGGAAACAAGGCCCACGCAGCTCAGGCTACTCCTTGGCTCCTTCCCAGGGTTTGGAGGGGCCAGCCCGGCACCCTGACATCTCCTTGGCTCCCAGTGCCTTCAGTTGTGTGTCCTGCCACCTCACTACTCTCCTCTGCAGAAGCCCAGGCCTCCAGGCCAGTTTTCTGCCTGGCTGCCTCCACAGAGCTCAAGGGGCATGCATGCAAAGCAGTTCTAGCCAGAGTTGTTCTTCCAGCGCATCATTAACAAGGTGTGACCTTGGGCCAGTCACTTAACCTTTCCACGTTTCAGGTTTTTCATCTGTGAAATGAGAGGCATGAGCTAAATTGGTGGTTTTCAGATTGTTCCTCAGCAGATCCTCAAGGGAGCTTGAGTGAGTGTGTGTGTATGTGTGTGAGACAGAGAGAGAGAGACAGAGAGAGAGAGAGAGAGAGAGAGAAAGAGAGAGAGAGAGAGAGAGAGAGAGAGAGAGAGAGAGAGAGAGATTTTCCCTTATTTCCCATGTATTTAAACTACTCAAAGCTTGGTTAAGTTAAGCTATGTTGCAGGGAAAGCTTTCTCATACTTAGACACAAGTCCTCATTAACACCTTTCTCCTTTCAGCCTGCCTATTCCATATCATTCTCCTTTCCCTCAAGGAAATTTACCCTGAGAAAAAAGGCAATTGTACAAACTTCTTGAAGGTGAGATTGTATTTAGTGGAACGTGTAAATTTCATTTCATTTGTTATTAGCAGTGGATTTTTCTTTTGAGGCCAGTGACCGATCATGGATAAGACCAGAAACAGATGGAAAAGTTTGTCCTTGTCAATAAATATAACAGTGTTGTAGGGTACTTTTGACCTTTAACCTACATGTGGAATATTATCAATTAGATGTTGGAATTTGTATGGTTTTAATTAGAATTATTTGTGTCTTTTGCATATTTGCCACTCAGAGGCTTCATGTGGCTGAACACATGACTGGATCTGGCTCTTCCTTTTGGGATAGGGTTCCTATTCAAACCTTCTGATCATGACAGGCGCCTGTGGATGAAAAGCCAGTCTGTGAATAGCGAAGCTCTGTCAGTTCACAGACCCTTGGAGAACATTTTTTTGCTCCGAGCTTGACACCCGGGTGAAGGAGTCCTGAGAGGGTTTAGTGGAAAACCTGCTTCATATCAAGGTGTTTTTCCTAGTCTGTGCAAGTCCACGGTTCTGGGACTCAACCATGCCACACCATCCAAAATTGCCGCGCAAAAGGCTTGGTGAATTACGCCCAACAATGCATTCCTTGTGGGAATGATGCATCCCTGGCTTTGGCGTCTCAGCTGCCTTGCATTTTTATAAACCCTAAAGGTGTTAGGGACTGCTGTAGAGAGTAGTTTTATATTTGGCAGAAACACCAGATTTTTTTTTTTTTTTTGGTTTTGAAAGAAATGGTTTTAAGCCCTAACCTACTCATCAACTCAGTTCCCTGCAGAGCTTTGCCCTGGACTATTTTAAGCTGGGGGTTGGCGCAGGGAAAGGGCTTGTAAAACTCGGAGGTTGGTTTGAATTTGGGGTTTGTGGCGGCACCTAAGTGTAGGTGCCCTGCCACCTGGCTTTTTGCTCCATTCTGAGAGTCTTCCTGGCTTTCATGGTACATGTAATTTTGACCACTAACAACTTTAGAAAAGTCTAATGCTGGAGCGATTATTGCATAAATCTCCAGATGTAGAAATGGTGTTTTTGAAGTTTGATTGCATATTCCTAGCTGCAGTCCTAGGATCCTGAACCACTGAATGAAAATATTGCAAAAGAACTTTAAAACGGAAGTACTGTAGAGTGTTTCTCAGGCTGGCCTTTCTACTCTACTTTCCAAATGAAGAAAATAATTAGTCTTTTTACCCTATTTAAACATTTAGCCATTGTGTCTTGGAGCTCAGCCAAAAATAATCACCTGAAATTTTGTTTATGATTTGTTCACAAAAGTGGCCATACTTTTTAAAGGAGAGCAAAAAGAACATTTTTAAGAATGTGTGAGCTCATTATGAACCCAATATGTTTTAAAAACATTCAACTTGTAAACTCCTGAAATGCGGTTTATAATGGAAACACCAGCAGAGTTTCCTGGAGTGGGTCTGAGTTTCCTAACTTCCAAGCCTTTTACAGACCTGGTTCCTCTTGTAGGGAGAAAGTTATCATGGCCCCTGGCTAACTGGTGTTTCTTGTTTTGGGGCATCTATGTGCTACTTAGTACATGTTAGGGATATATGTACATGTGAATTATTTGTAGACATTATTCTTGCCTTCCTGCCTTCCTGTTATGTATTGAAATCCTCTTTTTTCATTCAAAAACTACAGTTAAATAATTCTTGACTTTCTCTGGTATCTTTGCTTGGATTTTAATCCCTTGATCAGCATTTATAATTTGCTGTGAGTTTGTGTTAAATCTAAATTTTTATTTCATTTTACTGTAAATCTGTATACAGTTATACAGAATATTATATATAAAATAAACTCCTAAATGACATTGTTGTTCATTATGATGTCTTTTAGTTGGAAAGTTTCTACATCTATAAGACAGAGAAATTCTTAATGATGTAGAGGCTTGCAAATTCTTAAATTTCTGTTTGAGTGATCAAGGAATGATTAAATTACAATCAACATACTTACCATGTTGTGGTGTTAAGTGTGTTTGATTGTTTCTCTTCTTCTTCCCTCACTCCCTCCCTCTCTTCCTTCCTCCCTTCTTTCCTCCATCCCCCCCCCCCCCCCCCCCTCCCTCCATTCTCTCTCTCTTTCTCTCTTTCTCTTTCTTTCTAGTTGCTAATTTATTTGTCATACAACATCTCATCAACTAAACCATTTTTCCATGTTTCCCAGTGAGAGAATTGATTATTCACATAATGATACATCTTCATGAAGCCTGTACTGGGAGTCAACCTATTCCTGTTTGAAAGTTGAGCATGTAAGAGCCTGTTCTTATGGTGCATTTTTCACAAGAAGATTTCATGGGACAAACTGTAACTCTGGCTTCCCTGGATCCATACAGTGTTCTCCACTATTGATTGTAGCTCACTTGTGTTTCACTTGGGTAAAATTACATTTAAGGTGTGAGGACCAGGTTTAACTGTCTTATTAGTGCCCTGAATGATGGAAGTAGGGTATGAATTCATGTGTCCTTGTCCATCACGCCAAATGCAAGAATTTGACGTAGCCTGTTTCTAAAGCTACATATGCATCGGCACTGACATTACTGGGTAGGCATATACCACATTCACTAAATCATAGGCTAAACTGTGATGTTTCCAAAGCTTCTCTCTTCTTTTTCCTTTGGCCTTTATGATTTTAATGCCTATTCTCATACCTACTTTCCTATCTGGCTCGTAAGATGTATTTTTGTCTCCTACTTTCATAAGACCCTTCTCTTTGCCAGCTAATTTAATTGACTAACCCATTATAATAATAATTTCAGTACCTAATACTTATAAAGACGATTATAAACCAGCCACTGTGTGAATTGCTTTCCATACTATACTCTGATGAAGAATATCATTACCTCCCTTTCATGCATGAAGAATCTGCAACTCAGGATCCAGTGGCTAGTTCAAGGTGGAGGTAGAATTCAAAGCCATACTTCAGTCTCTGACCTGAGGCTGTTTTGGCTATGCTATTGGAAGATAGTCATTCCACTTATTCCCCACCCCCTCCACACAAATTTTCTTTTGATTCTTGTATGAGATCGAACCTTTTTCATTTGGTTTACTGGCAGATGAGTATTTCTGACAACCTTTTGGATGGTTTTAGAACTTGCTGTTTATTTCACATGGTGGGAATTGTAGCGGAAAAGATGCCATTTCAGATAAAAGTGCATCTAATGCTAATTTAAAATTAGCATCCAGTTTTAAAGTTTATTCAGGATGTTATTTGCTCGTTGGATACTTTTAAACACTTCAATTATTTTCATATTGGTAGCAGGGCAATTAGAACTGGTGAAGGAGAAAAATAAGCTCTTTGTCCCCTAACCAAGCATTTTAATGTTTTTATCCTAGTGAAACCAACCAGGCAACCATAGTTTGAAGTTCCGGAAAAGTTAATACTGGGTGTTTTTCTCTTATTTATGGTTTCCTGCAAGGGCAAGAACTTGGGCAACTCTGGCTAGAGCTGGAAACACCGATGATCTGATGAGTTTGCTACATTTCCAGCCTAAGTTTCTGTAGTATCCTGGCTTTGGAGAAACCCTAGACCACCACCCATGGTTAGTGGGTATTTCTCTACTTAAAATTGCTAGCCTGTCTCGGTATGTCTCCAGGTTTCTTTTAATAACGACAGGCTCCTATTTCATCATTCTGGGATTGGAACTTCAGGGTGTTAAGGGCCTATGTGTAGACAGAGCCTCCTGGGCTCTTTTGCCAACTTCATCAAGAACTGAGAATCAGAGCCCCTGCCAGCCGGTGGGATCATGGTTTGAGCGGGGCAGTTAAGTCACTCAGAGTGGTCAAACGTCTGGGGATCAATCTAAGACTAGTAATGCAGTTTGAAATTGCAGTCTGTGTATTTGCTTATTATATTTTTGGAAAGAAAAAATCCAACCTGATTCTTTAAAGACATCTGGTCTGTGCCCACTCAGATACAGCCTGAATATGGTGGTCATACATTTAGTAGTACAGGCATTGTCCTTTCTGCAGACCATGTGATTCAAAGTTCTCCATGGGTCCTGTGTACAAGGCTAGGCCTGTCTTCATTGGTTTTCCTGAGCAGCTCTCTTTCACCTCCCTGGTGTTGTTGCACAAAGACCCTTTTGTCAGGCAATATTGGACTCTCCTCAAAATCTAAGCACTTTCAGGAAAAGACTTGGAAGTCTATCTTCTCAGTTTCCACACCTCTTTGCCCTCTGCTCTGTCATTTAGTGTGACTGCTTGTTAAGTTCCCCACTCGGCTCCTTATCCAGTTTATTAGTGGATGGGATTATTGCTGTGTCTTTCTAAACCTATGTCGAACATCTCCGAACACATCCCTGTCTTCTGTTTTACTTAATCTTACACTTTGATGAGATCGAGGTTTTCAGGGATGTTACTTTTCCATGTCAGGCTGAAGTTCAGTGAGATATTTAATCTTTCCTTTACCTTAGCTTGGGGACGTCCTCCCCAGCCCCCCGTCTCTCACACAAAACTTTCGTTTTCCTGGGAAACATTTTCTTTTTAAACTAGTGTGATTTGATATGCTCTACTTGAATAAGAAAAAATGCTAATGCGTTTGACTAGTCCAATTTATATTCATAAAATACAGTCACAAAAGAAGAGGCATTTCATTAAACTAAGGTGTTTGTAACTATAAGAAATTTATATTGGAAAGTTTCTATTTAATATCAGAATACACTACAGTCATTTACATTTGTTGCCAGGCACAAACACTAATTAATTCTCTTTAACAGTTTTTTTTTTTTTTTTGGTTGTAATCTTGGGGGTTTTAATTTTATGTCAAATGGCATTTTAATTGTCTATGTGCTCTAGGGTAATCTACCTCCATCTATTTTGTGCTCTGTACATGGTAATCGGCACAGTGATTCACCGTTTCCCTAATACGTACACTGCGATATAATCACATGTAAATGAAATAGATTTTCTGGCTACACATTTTGGAGATACTTTACTCATTCTGAATTCTGCTGAAAATAGTTTTCAAGGTAGAGATGCAATTATATAGTGGTCTACACGGAGGGACTAAACAAGGATTTCAATTAATAATGCACTCTCAGCCCTGAGAGATATTACATTCTGCTGGATCAAGGGTTATCCATCAATGCCTGTGCTGCGGCTGCCTCTCTGCCCTCCTCTCTCTGTGTTCTGTACATGCACTCATCAGTATGCCCTAGGATGGTAAGCTCTTGGCACAACAGTTTGCATTGAAGGTTTTTTTTTTTTCCTGAGGCCAGTGGCATTGTTTCCAAAGACTAAACTTGCTCAGCTTTTGGAAGGATAATATTGCAGAGTCCTATATAACATGGTAATGAATTAAAGTATTTGCACCTCCTGAAAAAAATGGAGAAATTGTCAGTAGTATTTTCCATCCGATTATTAAGTTAGGATGGCTGGAATACCTAACTAATAATACTTTCAATTGACTAGTTTGTCAATTTATCTTGTACTATTTTTCAAAACAACAGAAAAATAGAAACAAAACATTTTTTATGTTCTTCTTCTTCTTCTTGGTGAGCTAGTGTCTGATTGAAATGACTGTATGAATAGAAGAGATCTATTTTTGAATTTGGATTTGAAGCTTTTTTTCTTCAACGTGCCAACAGTTATTTAAAATAATGTCTATTTTTTTAAAATATCCCCTCTCTGTTTTTGGCATTTGTGTTTCATATTGAAGAATGGAGTCCCCATGGTATACGTATCCTATAGCCAAGTAACTGCATTTATATTGTTATAAATTTTTGAGGTTGGAATCTCAAGTTTTTAAATTAAATAACTACAGTTAACTGTATTAAGTGTAAGGTTGAATTTGATCAAAAATAAGAAAAGCATTTATGACAACCCCTGTAAATGTTTAAATACTTTAGTTGTGTTTGTGAGCATTAAATTGTATTATAAGAAGCCAGCATTGAGTATACTGGTTCCTCTGGGACACATTTGACTTTTGGGAGATAAAAAAATCTTGCATTAATGAAATTCTGCAAGTTTTTGATTTAGTAGACAATGTTTCCAGTATATGTGAAACAATTTGAAAGTGTATATGTGTATAATTACTTGTAGAAACTGTTTAACTTTAATGGGGCATTTCTTGATCACATAATAGAAAAACTAACGGCTTTAATTAAGATTTATGAAGCATAGAGGTAATATATTCTGCTAAATTAGGTAGCCGTTGGTGGGTAGTGTGCTTTACAGATGAATTTTCTACATATACTTCACTTCCGTGTGCATTTTTTTTTTTTTTTTTTGGTTTAGAAATGTAACTTGTAACATTGGAATCCCTATATCCATTAGTAGAAAAAAACGAAGCTTCCTTTAAAGTTTTAATTAATAGCAATAATTTAGTGATGGACAGATACTGGTAAATATTTCTTTAATCATTGATTTCAGGTGGTTGCCATATGAGCCTGTCTTGAAGGAAGAAAGAAAATTCACCATTTCATTCAAACAACTGGTTAATTTGAAAACAAGTGCTTAGAAACTGGTAGTAGGACATAAATCAACCAATTTATTTAAAATAAACAATTTTGGCTGAATTAAACTATTCCTCCCTTTTTCCCCTTCCATTAATGTTAGAATATAGATACAGCTGTTAAAGCCAGACTGTGTTATGTTCATTTACGTGCCCTACCTACCCTGCTGTGTTGCTTTGTTCTTTAATATGTTGGTATGATTATCAGTTGATATTTATAGAGAAGCAACTTGGATCCTCAGGATAAGAGTCAATTTTGTCAATACCTGCAGATGGACTGGTGGAGGCAGCTGGGCCTGGGTCTCCTTTGCTAGACAGAAATCCATCTCTTCCTGTTTCCCCAAGGAGGAGGATGCGGCTGGAGAAGGACTGGTAGCAGCTCCCTTTCTGTCAGTGTTCCCTTAGGGCAGTGGCTCTCAAACTCTAGTTTGCGCTAGAATTCCCGGGAAGGCCTGCTAAACCAAGGAGTGCTGGGCTCCACCCCCAGAGTTTCTGATTCTGTAGGTTCGGCCAAATAATTTACATTTTAAACGAGTTCCCAGGTACTGCTGATACAGTTCCAGGGACAACATTTTTAGAGAAGAGAAGTGGAAATTAGAAGGAAAAGAAGAAGGAGGGGAGAAAGAAAAGGGGGAGGAAGGGGAGGAGGGGGAGGAGAAAGAGAAGGAGAAAGGGAAGGAGAGTAGGGGAAAGGGGGAGGAAGAGGGGGAGGAGAAGGAGGCAGAGGAGAAGGAGGATGGTGGGGAGGAGAGGACAGAAGGCCTCTGCTCTAGGTAGATATAAAGAATTGGGACTAGGCCATCTCCAGAAAGCCACATATGATATTTTCCCCTTCAATTTGAGCAAAGGGCCAGCTATTTTATTTTTTTTTTTAATTTTTTTTAACGTTTATTCATTTTTTTTTTAATTTTTTTTTCAACGTTTTTTATTTATTTTTGGGACAGAGAGAGACAGAGCATGAACAGGGGAGGGGCAGAGAGAGAGGGAGACACAGAATTGGAAACAGGCTCCAGGCTCCGAGCCATCAGCCCAGAGCCTGATGCGGGGCTCGAACTCACGGACCGCGAGATCGTGACCTGGCTGAAGTCGGACGCTTAACCGACTACGCCACCCAGGCGCCCCTAACGTTTATTCATTTTTGAGACAGAGAGAGACAGAGCATGAACAGGGGAGGAGCAGAGAGAGAGGGAGACACAGAATCTGAAACAGGCTCCAGGCTCTGAGCTGTCAGCACAGAGCCCAACGTGGGGCTGGAACTCACGGACCATGAGATCATGACCTGAGCCGAAGTCGGACGCTTAACCGACCAAGCCACCCAGGCGCCCCAGGGCCAGCTATTTTAAAGAGAACAGTATTTATTTGGCAGAGGGTCTTGAGGTACTTAGGTGAGAAGCGCTTTTTTGAGTATAGAATTAATGAAGAAAATTGGATTCCTTGGTTAAACCTAATGACTTAATGATCAACTTCCAATTTCTCTTGCTGGCTCCCTGGGGATGAGAATTGCAAGTCTGTTAGTATCTGTCTAGCCTTTCCATTCTCAGCTTGGTATAGGACACAACCAATGGTTCTCAAATTGTGCTGTGCAGAGACTCAACTGGAGACCCTGGGGGAAATGCAGATTTGTAGGCCTAGCACAGAGAGTCAGAGTAGGTAGCTCTTTGGTGAGCTGAAGAATCTGAATTTTTAGTACTAACACTGAAGGAGGTTTGCATGCTGGTAGTTGGTGGGCCATAGTGAACTATACCAATATGTAGACGATCTGCATTTTGCAGGGTATATTTGCCTGGAACCCCAAATGGTTGCTCTACTGGGAAATTTTCTCCTTCAGCTTTCTTGTCCAGCTGCAATCTCTTTGTGCCCCGGTGGAAATCTTTATGCTGTTTTCCTGTGGAATTTATGATAAAGTTTGATAGTTGCTTCTCAAACCTTATACCCTGTTTCTACCAGGTTAAATCTTGAAAAAATTAATTTCCCTAAGTCTCATTTCCCCATCGATAGAGTACAGGGTGAGGCTAGAACATTTCTGAGATTTCCCCCCCAGCTTTAACACTCTATGCTGGTCATTTGACAAACACTTAATGAGTATAAATAAATAAACAAATATATATATATATATATATATATATATATATATATATATATATGTCTCCAATGTTTTATACATACATATATATTGTAAGATTTTTATATAAACACATATACCATATTTCATACATATGTACACGTACATATTCTATGGTATGTGTACATAAATACATATTATGTACATCTATCGTGCATATAATGAAGCATATGTATATATGTTTTGTGTATGTATATATAACGTGAGACAGAAAGGCTGGGTACAAAGATGAGTAATACTTCACCCCTGCCTTCCAAACAGGAGCCTTCATTTTCACTCCTAGGTAATTCTGATCCTGGCATAATAAGGTATGATCGGTGCTCTATAGGAGTTAGCTCAGAAAGCTGTGGGAATAAGGAGGGAAGGAATTAAATGGACGAGGTAATGTGGAGGTGCAGGGAAAAGATCCACCTAATAGTGTTAGGCAACAGACCCCACAAATTCTATGCTTAGGAACATTATGAGATACTTGCATTTTAAAATTATAGTGAAATTTCCAAATAGTAGATTTCTAGCATTAGTGTACATGTAATTGTGGAAAATGTTGGCAGCTGTCTGGTTTTAAGAACCTTGGTTGAGATGGAGGGTGTGCCAAGGAATTCTAAGACATGGGCTTTTAATCCAGCTGAATCGATCTGACTATTACACATGAAGCAACTAGAGAAATTTAACTTCTTAATTCTGTGGGGCTAAGTGGTGAGAAATCTGGAATTTCAGGGCGGTAAGAAGCTAGTGTGCTTGGATGAAGCGACCTGGTAAAGATCAGACCCAGATAGGGCCTGGGGAAGGATTCAGGGGAACTAGAGAGGACAGGGAGAGGGTCACCTCAGAGGAAAGCAGAGAGCCTGGGAGGAGAGAATGGACATCACAGAGTGGGACAGGGTAGGTGGGAGGAAGGAGCGGATTTAGGGGAAAGTGCAAGGAAGATAGTGTTGGACACATAAGCTGCAGCCGACCGTTGGATAATGTGAAAGCCAGAGAGGAGGCCCTGGATCCGAGTCGACCTCACGGGTTGTTAGACTTGTGCACACCCCAGTCCTGAAGCCCAGAGTTTTGCTGGTGAGCTCGCACGTTTCTGTGAACAGCAAACACCCTGGAATTTTTTTCATCCTGTGTTTTGTTTGGGTTTCTAGTGGAGTGTTTGGGAGTTATTTGGGTTTGTTTCTGGCTGGGTGACTCTGGAGTTTGCATTGTGAAGGATGAGGACTAAGAATGGTTGAACGGTAACTGCCAGTTGTTAGTAGAACAAAAGGGTGTGAGTCAAAGTTACTGGGCTTTCTGTTCTTCTGAAACTGCAAACAGCCACATCACTTCAGTTGCTTGGTTTCTAGAAAGTGAAGGTGGAATGGGCAGAGGCTGGGGAAAAACAACACAATTGGTTTTACAAGAGTATTTGTTATGGAAAGTTATTCTCTATACTGTTGTTATGGGTCATCTGCTAGGACATTGAAAGTACTTGTTTTCAGTGGAATTTTCCTTTTAGGAAAGAATTTTATATTGTTGCTGGACAGCATGTTATTTGACCCATGGTTTTGAATCTTTGTGTTAAGGAACCTTATGTATTATAACAGGTTCCTCTTTTATTTTATTTGTTTTTAGTATGAGATCACCTTCTCAAATCCACACATTGTTGTGTTGGTTCATTCAAGTGAAATAGGCGATTAGCACGGGTTAATGGCTATGTGTCATAATAGTGTGACGTAGCAGAAAGTGTGTAGTCTTTGGACTTGGCTAAATGAGGCCACTCATTCTTCCTTGTTTTATAAATAAGTGGATGTATAACATGGAACAGAAAACCCAAGGAGAAAGAAACTTTCAGTGGTGTTTGCTAAGCAGTGCTCCTGATTTTTTCTGCCCACTTTGTGCATCAGACTCTTGACCCTACAATGCTTCTGGGCATTTGTCAGTCCACAGGCTGCAGAATACCTCCAGGAGGTTACTATTGGTTTCACGAAGCCAACATTTCCTTGAGTCAGAGAATGACTAAACCTACATCATAAGCTGGAGTAAAATAAGGTTTACTACGCGGTTAATTTAAGCATAATTACATGTAACAAAGCAAAACACGATGTACTAAGTGATTCTGTTATTCATTTCCAGACTCTCCCCACGCATAAGTGAGAGGGGCTGAGAGGATTGCCACAGTCCTGGGGGGGTCCAGTGTTTTCTAGTTCTTAATGAAGTAGCATCCCATGTCATTCTTGTCTTTTGTCTTTCCGTATGAGGAAGTTGCTATCCTGGCGGTGGACCATTTTGTCAGCATAAAACTCCCCATGTGTGCTTAGGTATTTGCTCAATTTCACGTTGGTTAGGGAATCTCTATCAACCGTAAACCAGATCGTTTTCTCTAGGAAATTCTGCAAAAGTCCTGCTCCTGGTTGTGGTTTTCCTTGCTGTGTTCCGCATCATGCTATGCTGTGGGGTGGCAGGGATGCATTCTCTTTTGCCCTCTTCCATGGAAATAGTTACTTACAGATTAGTATCTTAGCTAAAAACGGATCCCTTGTTGGGCAGACACATAAGCACCTTTTTACCTCTGGTTTAAAGTTATGAACTATTCCTTGTGGCTGCCGCAGCTCCATTATTTTAAGGTGCAGTCATTTCATCTCCACAGTCACGTGGCTGGGTGTGGCCTTTTGTAAGCTCAGTTTTTACTTATGTCATAGGGGAAAAACAAGAAGCACCCTATTGATTTGTGAAGAGCCCGTGAGATAATGCACGTAAAAGTACCTAACACAATGCCTGACATCAGCAGATTGAAAAAATAATCCATCCCTCATCCCTACATGATAGGCCTGAATCTCAAAGGAAAAGACCCTTGCTAACTTATTCTGACTCCTCGTTTCTCACCTTCTTAACAAATCATTCTCTGAAAACCACCCAGGGAAGGACATTCTGCACTAGCCATCCCTCTGTGGGAGCAGATTTTGCTAGGGATGCTCAGTCAGTGGCAAGAATGCTATGATTCATCCTAATGGAGAGCAAATAACCCCAAATATTTGTTGTTGTTGCTGTTATTAAACTATTTTAGCTTTCTTATTCATCTCAGTATTTATTCCACTGCCTAAAACAGGCTTCCCAACCTTTCTACTTATTAAACCAATAGATTTTCTTCTAGAAATGTGGCATGATAGAAAGATAAATGGGTAAAAACTGATGCTTACTTAGAGGATTTTTTTTTTTGCCTTTGTTTATATAAAAACAAGCCGAAAACAAACTCTACTTGAGTTTGTTCTTATTCTGTTGTTTATCTGCCTCTGGTCTAGGTATAGAATAAGATGGAAAATGTGGAGATGAACAGTTCTGAGTTTAAAGACACTGAGAAGAGATAGTGGTGAATAAAAGAGAAGGTGAAGAGGAAATGCCCAGATTTTAAGCAACCAGGGGCTTGTAAGTAGGCTAAATTTGTGTCTTTGGTGCCAAAACTGTTGCAGTGATTTCAAGGGTAGTCACGGGAAACAGCCTTAGAAACCTTAATTTTTCTTCAGAGATTGTATGTTAATATGGATATGTTAAAAGTAGGTAGATAGATGGATGGACTAAGCAAATAGATGGATAGATCTTTTTGGGGTGGGGTATGTGAATCTGAATTGCAGCATAGTGATGAAGGTGGGAGATAATTTGGTTTAACTAATGCAAGACAGGCCGGGGTAAGCCCAGAGTTCACTACACTGGCTTGCTATTCAGCAATAAATCAGTGAAGGTTGGTAGTGGAGACAGTGGGGAGTAGTGCCATATTACATGGCATAAGGTAGAATCATAAAATGCTAGAGCTGAGGGACTGTTAGAGAATGTCTTTTTCCATCCATATCATTTTATGAATGAGGAAGCTGAGGCCCTGCAACGCGGATTTCCCAGGATCGGTAGTGACTGATAAAGTGGAGGGTAGAATCGAGACCAGCATGGGAGCTTCTTGGTCTTTAGAGACGTGTAGAGATACGGGATGGACAAATTTGGCCTATTGCCAATCAATGAGATTTTTTTCGGTCATTTCTTATAGATAAGAGTAAGTGGGGCCATTCATCTTTCTAGGTCTCATGGAGCAAAGAAAGCCCTGTCTCAATGGGAAGCTGACAGTCTAGGGTAATATCCAGGGCTTTCTCCTCCATCTGCATTTAATATTGACTAAAAGGGAAAACAGTCAACTAGTTAATAATATGGAGTTTATTTTTTTCCCCCCAAACTTGGAGATTTTGGAGGAAGAACAAGGAGGGTCATTTGTATTGGCAACTTCAAATGCTACTGCCCAGCTATTTGAGTAGGGTTTATTTTCTGAGTTTTCATAGTTGAGAGCACAAGATATGGCATACCTAAAGATCTAGGCATAAAACACTTGTTCTTACTCCACGTCCCCCAATTGGGCATTGTGGTTCTTAAAGAAAGAAAAATGAACGCACGCATTTCATTTACATAAAAGATGCCCAAATTTACTTCTCTGTAGAACATATACTACACTTTTCTACTCTGAGGGTCCAGTGTTTTAAAATTAAAAGAAAAAAAAACCTATCATATATAAATATCAAAGAATACCTTCTTTGACTCAATCCTTGCTTGCCAATGTGCCCTTTTATGAGATAGGGTCATTTGTCATGTGGGAAAGCAGGATTAATTAACTGTGGAAAACGTACCTAATATGGAAACTGTGAGTTCTAAAATGTTTCCACATAAAATACAGGAAAAGAAGTATAGATGAGCCTAGAAATCAGTGCGACTTTTTTTTTTTTTTCTACAGAGGGCTTAAAAAAAAATCTCTCCGTCACACAAATCAAACAGCCTATTATACACACAGTCTTCCCATATGTCTGACACAGAAACAAGCAAGGAATGTGCTTCATTTCCACATAAATTGTGTGGTTTTGAAATTCAGTTCTCTTCACCCCTGAACTCTGGTGAACATGTCACTTATGTGCCTAACGGGATGGCAGAACTTTTAATGGGAGGAATCATGAAAGGGGAGAGCCACATAATTTTGTAGCTCATGAAAGAATAAAAACAAAACAAAATAAAAGTCTCCCACAAAATCTCTATGGAAAAATGAAAAACAAACAAACAAACAAACAACAACATGCCAAAAGGAATTGCCGAAGAAAGGTATATAAGCCACTGCAGCCTTGGGGAAGTCATTATCTATGAGCAGTGAGTCACTCTATGTTTTTATGTTGCTATTTACTCTGCTGTTTGATGAAATGAGTGCTTACGTTGAAAACCGCAATATTATACACAAGATAGAGCAACGGCTTCAAAGATGAAAGATACTCAGCACATTTAGGTGTCCTTATGTAATTTTATTTTGCTGAATATATATAAAGATCCTTTTCTATTCATGTATAACTTTTTTCCTGGTTTCTGCAACTACAATAGAACTGATAGAGAGCAACAGTTTGAATTGTGCCAATTAAATCAACAAATTAATTTGGAAATGCATGGGTCTTATATTTATCCCTGGCTGCTTCTGGAACTGGACTTTAAGGCCAGTATTTAATTTTGGTGAAAGGGATTAATTTAAATGTGATATTTTTTCCTGGTAGGTGAATAATAGGATTCGGTAAACAAATAGTGAAGTGAATTTTTCAAAGAGAAAGGACAAGGAGATGGAGCAGAAAGGCTTTGTTCCATGAAGCCGTAAGCTATGATGGTATGCAATGTAATTCTTTGCAACCAGATTGATAAAGTCTCCAAGTGGCATTAGAAGCTGTATCTGGGGGCACCTGGGTGCCTCAGTCAGCTGAGCATCTGACTTTGGCTCAGGCTATGATCTCATGACTGGTGAGTTCAAGTCCCGCATCAGGCTCTGTGTTGTCAGTGCAGAGCCTGCTTGGGCTCTTCTGTCTCCCCCTCTCGCTGCCCCTCCCCCCCCTTGCATTCTCTCCCTCAAAACTAAATAAATCTTTTAAAAACAAAAGATGTATCTGTTGTCCTTACATTTTCCTCCTCAATATTTTATGGGCTCTAGAGTTGGGCCTTTGTATGTTTCCAGCACAGGATATTAAAAAGTTAAAAATGAGATTCAACAAGCATTTGGATCTCTTCTCCTCTCTCTTTTTGTTCTGCAAGGTGTCAAATAACTGGTTTGACTTATTTTCCCAATCTCATTGCACTTGCTGATTGTTTGAATTGACCAATTCAACAGGTGATTGTGTGTGGATGTGTGTCCGTGTGTGGGTTTCCATGTGATAACAAGCCACAATCTCTCTGGCAGAATCCATGCTGCATTTAACAATGTCAAGAAAGTCTGTACTACGATTTTCCCAGTATGTACTGTTTTAGGTAAGAGAAGTGATTTTTCAGAAAGCTTTGGGCAATTCCAGGTTTTTTTGGGGTACACATTGCTGAATTAAAATACAGGATGGTCATTGCTCTGCTCTAGGAAGTATTGGACAGTGAAAGCATTGTTAAGTGCCTGACAAAAAATAAATGCTCAATAAATATGGGTCTCAGGCTGTGGACTGCCCATTCTACCTTTTATTCGTTGTGAAACCTTGGGGGATTAATTATCTAACCTCTTTTTGCCCCAGTTTCCATATGTGTTAAAGTAGGGGATAATAATTGCACTTATGTTACAAGGTTACTGGGAAAGTTAAATGAGATAATATGTAAAAGGCGCTTAGAACAAGAACTATCATATAGTGTTCAATAAATTTTACCACTGCCACTGCTCCAACTTCTTCTGCCACTCCTGCAGCAATGCCGATGACTGCTGGTGCTCAGTAAATGGGGAGCCGTTTTTAAAATCCAGGGTACAGAGAGTGTTGTCAGATCTTACTGCTTTAATAACTGAATAAACTGAGTAATTTCACTTAATGTATCTGGTCAGATTGAGCCTTGGTGTGCTGTAGACATAGAGATCTAGAAAACAGATAAACAAATAGAACTCAGCCTCCTGCCTGGTTGAGAGAAGAATCTAAATTGAAATGATATGTTCTTCAGGGATCTTACAAGGCAAATGCTTTTTTTTTTTTTTTTTTTTGGAGATCTAGCCAAACACAAGATCTAGTGAAACAGTGAATTGACAAATGGTAAGTTAAAACTTTCTTGCAAATATGCTCTTCTTCAAGCCAGATTTTATTAGCCTGAGACTTAATAATATCAGTGTTCACCTACTCCTTAAGGAGGGTTGTGAAAATTAATGCCAGTAAAGAGTTTCCAGAGGTACAATAGCCATGCAAAATAGTATTGTTATTTACATTACATTGCAAATCTGCGCCCAAGGCTATAAATAAATTATGCTAACCAGATGGAAAACTAATTTTTGGCATTGGATGCTTAAAATATAAGGGCATGAGAACAATAAAAGGAGAAATTCAGATACACAGTATGGCTTACAATGTTAAAATTTTTAAGAATAAATAGTATATTTACAAAATTCTGTGGTTTTTCATAATGTCTTCCTCCTGGGGATCAAATATTCTCACTCCTATTTTACTGGCAGAGAAATGGACAGAGCACTGTAGCTTTGAGACTACTTACTGATTTAGATAAATATTTGGAAATTTTTGAAATGAAAATATAAAAAAGTAGGACTTGAAGTAATTATTCTGTGTGGGACTATTGGTTTTACTTAAACATTTTCTCTCTTCTGAAACACGATGGTGAAATTTGTTTGTTGTACATGTTCTTACATAGGAATATAATAGGGAGAGGGAGGACAAAAAAAGTTAGAATTAGTGTGGGTTTGCATACAAGGATACAGAACCACCTGAGAATGTTCTTAACATTTTTTTTTCTCTTTGGATGAATTAAAAAAAAAACAACAACTGATATTCCTAAACTGCACTCAACAAAGATATTGAATATCAGCAATTCATTTAACTAAGTACTGACCATATATCAGAAACTATTCTAGGTGTTGTGGATTTATTAATGAACAAAGCAGATAAAACTTCCTGTTCTCATGAGATCTCACTCTCAGAAAGGGTTGGGTAGGGATGATATTCAAAATAGTTAACCTCTGGAGCCTAGGCACCAAGCCAGTCAGACAGGACACTGGCAGGTGCAACTTTAAGGTGACTGTAGGTCTGATAGTAACACCTGGCTCTCAGCCCTGGTGTTAGGGACTCTGAGTAGGGGGTCAGGGGCTAGGGAGGGGAAACTAAAATGAATATATATGTCTCTTGCCTTCAAGAAGCTTATGGTTTGATAAAGGAAACGAACCATATACACACATAAGTAAAATACAAAATAGAACTTCAACAAGCTTTTGTTTTTATGGAATTATTTTCTGTGGAGTTTTGGAGAAATTAAATGCTAGACTTATATTCCATCATCATCTGCTTCCATCCTTAAGTCTTCAATTCAACACTATTCCATTACCTACTCCATTCCCATGCATTAAACTTCAGGGGTAATGACATCAATCTCTGCGATAATAGAATCATACATTTGGTAATGATTCAGTATTTGGCCTCCAGGCAGGTAAAGACACAAACTGTAGAAGACAGATGGTCATTGCTCCCATTTTTAAAAAGATTTCTAAGTCTTCTAACCCATAACCTCTATGGGCCATCTATTCCAATATTTAATAACATTCTTGTATTTATTACTGTCAAGAAGATTTAAAAAATTTTTGGTCCATTTTCCCATTTCCTCTTACTCCATAATCCATGGAAATGAGGATAACCAGTCAGCATCACTGTAAGATCCTTTCACACTTGGTTCTTTATCCCTTTCTGGGGGTAAAAGCTACAATTGCTTTTGTCTTTTCCTCTTAGGATCTATTTTTCATTCTGTTAGTGCTTCTTACTGTTCATTTCAGTTCATTTTCATTCTTGAAAATGTAAATACAATGTGGGGCTGTGTGGAGTACTTCACATGGTTCTTAGCATTACTGACTTTAAGAGAAAGAGTGACTTCTCACTTGCTAATGTTTTGCCAGTTGTTAAATCCCACTTCCTTTAGAAATGGACAGCAGCTTACCAGTAGTATCTGCAAATTCAACAGGAAGTGTGCTCAAGTCCCTAAACTTCTTTTTGAGCTGTCTCAGGTTTCCCTAAACTTCCTTTCATTTTCTTCAATCTGACTCTATTAAACTTCATCTTTTGTTCTCAGAAACCAGCTCTTCAATTTTTTTGTAGTCTATGCTAAAGTTCATTGTTGTCTTTCAATGTTAGCTTTGCTTTCTAGAATAAGAATATCTTCTGCATCTTTATTCTAGCAACCAATAACAAAATGTGCTTATGGGCTCAGGATCCTCATTAATATTATATTAAAGATGTTAAACGATATTAAAGTGAATATAACTTAACTTACTGACCTGCTAAGCATGAATCCATAGAGTAAATGCACATATATCTAGAATAATTTGGTTTGGGGTGACCAGAATTTGGCCAATTCTAATGACTGGAAAGTAACCATAATTGGTCAATTTTTTAAGAATTAGGCTACAGTAAAATATTTGTCAAAAAATTTGATTTTTAAAGTATTTGCTAATATTGAATATTATCAAGTGACAACTATGGGCCTTAGTTCTCAGTTTGTGCATCTTTAGAAGGAATAAATACAGGAGATAGGGCTGATATGTACTGATCTAAGATGTGTGGAGATCTGAAATATGATGGTCGATTTGAAAAAGAGAGAGAGGGAGAGAATATGTGTCAGTTGTCAGTTGTTTGGATTTCAGGTTTTGGGGAGTAGAACATACAAATGCAATGAGGTTAGTTTGTGGAATTATGTGTGTGTTCTATTCCTGCATGTTCAGCAGTAGGATTGTTTTCGATTGCTTTATGGAGAAACAGAAGGTGAGAAATAGTTTCTTGAAGGGCAGACACAAGAAAGAGTATTTCTACTCCTACTTCATTCATTCATTCATTTATTCATTCTATCATTCATTCATTCAGGGCACTCATGGAATGCGAGCTACTTTGCTGGTACTTTATAAGACATAATCTTTTAATCTTCCACTTTGTGATTAAAGAAACTGAGGCTCAATGAGATTAATAAAATTTCCCAAGGTTGCAGAGCAACCAGAGCTGGTTCATTTCCAAGCTTGTGTGTATGCTTTTCTCTGTGCCAAACAACGTTTCTTTTATTCATTTGTTCTCTCGCTGCACGTGCGTATATCTGTAAATCATTTGTATTTCTTTTTATTTAAGTTTAGGGACATGTGATATTTAATTTTGTCATATACACCAGGTGAGCAAAATGACACTCCAAATAGATGTGCTGAAACTGACAAATCATAAAGAAAATCCCAAGTGTTTAAATCACGAATGACAAGCCACACAGGAGGAAGGCTCTAGAAGGAACTTGTGCAATGTGCCTCCTCGTGGCTGCTGCCTCTGCTACAGCTGATCGAATGGTGACGGGGTTTCACTGAAAGCTTCTCCACGATGGAGGGAATTTTGAGCTACAGGAGAAAGGATAACCATCGGGGACTTAGGCCGGGTGACACAGAGTCCCCCGAGGGTGTGAAGCCCAGAATGTTGTCTGGTGGATGCTTAGCACTCTGTAAAGATAAATGGCGTACAGTTTTATAGGATAAACTGAACTAGAAATGGCAGCTTTTTCTTTCAGGCTTCTGTCTTTCAAAGCTTCCTTCCGTTCCCCATTTCCCTATGACCCTCACTCTGCGTTCATATTTCTGTTCTCCCCCTTTCACTGTTTTTTTCCTGCTCTTTCTCCTCTTTACATTTTTGAACGTAAATTCATGTTGCCTTCTTTTCTGTTTTGATCTTGTTTTGTCTCTTCTTTATTGTCCCCCTTCCCTGGTTGCCCCTCCCCCTTTCTTCCATTTCTTCTCTGCTTCCTCCCAGTTGATATTCCCTGCAAAGAGCTGTCTGGGTCCCTTGACCTCACAAGAAGCTCTCTGACGAAACGCTTAAGAAAAACAAGGTATTATGTATTATCCTACACATTCTGCAATCGCCCTAGCAATTTAGTAACTACAGTCCAATTTAAACCAGGCCTCAAGGCAACAAAAATTGCACCAAATGCCAACTAATTTACCAAACTTAGAGAAGGAATATTTGGGAGTCTCTTGCCTTCAAGCCATCTGATTCGTATTATTGACTCATTTAGAAAACAGAAAGTGAACAGAGACAAGTTTTTAAGGAGTTTGGTTTCATGCAAATGACTTGCAATTGCAGCCCATTATTTTTATACCACGACTTCATTAGTCATATCCCTGTCAGACCTGTGACCAGTGTCAAATGTTTTCAAAAAGCACACCAGGACAAGCATGGAACTCATCAGCCCATGTCAAAGGTCGCTCTCATTAAGGAGTCAAAATGAAAACTTTCAGTGTCCCTAACACATCACATAGCTCTCCCTGGTGCTCCCGCCCCCCACTCCTGAAACCCAGGGCCGGCTAAGCACCTCCAGCTCCCCAGACATTCAAATAAGATCAAGATGACAGGGCAAGAAAATGAATAGGGTTCTTACTCGGCTGGACTTCATAATCTGGTACTGATTGAAACAACCAGAAAGCTGTTTGCCAGGTCTTATAGCACCATTTCCTGAGGTTAAACATAACATCTCAAAATGAAGCAATTAGGGATTTCTCTAAAACAGAAGTCTTCAGTAATTAAAAAGGGGGAAAATGGGGCAGAAAGAAAGAAAGAAGAAAATAAAGATTATCAGAGTAGGTGCTGATTGGGTCCACTAGGTAGGGTTTGATGTGGAGGCAATTTGCTTTTTTTTTTTTTTTTTCCACTGGGAGGTCAACTTTTGATTACGGAAGCAGTAGGTGAAAAGGAGTTATCTATAACAGTGCTGGGAGATGAATTTTAAGGAATTTAAGGCCCAGAGATCATAAGAATAAAACCGTCTTTCCTGAGACTCATTTTCATAATATGAGAATAACAGGGATTTGGTGCTGCTTTTGTATTTTATTTTGAATCACTACTGCTTTTCTGAAGAGCTGTCTGCTAAGTGAGGATAACCACTGTGCTGTCACGCTATGTGGGATTTCCAAAGGGGTCTGGGTTTTTTCCCTCCCCATTCGGAATTCTCTTTAGGTGTTGGATTTGGGTTCCCAGAAGTCTTAAAACGTGGGTCACATCCTGCACCTCCATGTTTGGCTGGCTACAGTAGCTTGAACATCAACAAACAGATATTTCCAACGTCATGTGGGGTGAATGCCACGGAAGTCTCTAGATGTCAATATGACATTTTGCAAAAACCGAACAAAACAAAACGCAATTTAACAATAGGAAATGTCAAAATGTGATGACTCTATATTGATTTCTAGAGAACACACAATCTGCTCTTAAATTTAGAAGTCATTTGGGACAACTTGATCTAATTCTGCGGTAATGTCTGTGACTTTCACTCTGCTTACTTACTCACTAACTTAATTAATTACTCACACTTGAATGAGAGTTTCTCCTGGCCTTTCCAGGAAAATAGGTACCATGCAAAAGCGTTTCGTTTTGTACTTGCTTTCCATAATCTTTGGTTGTAAATCTTGGGCCCACCTTCGATCAGTTTGATGCAGGGGTACTTTCAGGGTAATGGGAGTTGAACATTATATTTCATGTGTTTATCTGTAGATATTTGATAGTTAGATAGATACCTTCAGGGTGAGCTAAGGAAAAAGGAACAAGATGGTGAGTGGTCTACAAAACACATCTCTGGATTTCATGATGTGACAGCAGCGGTCTTATGTTTGCAGCTCAAATAAAAATATACACGTCCCAAACCGGAAGCATGGTTTTAAGCCACCACATTGACTCTAAAGTCCATTCATCAATTTATGTGCCACAAAGTGTAAGCAAAGATTTCTACTAATAAAGTGGCAAGCCTCCCACACGGAGTGAGGATAGTGCCAGACATTGCCTATAAAATGGGATTCTGATGCTGGACTCCAGTTTAATATCCTTGTGGGTCACTTGCAAGCCTGTAAGTTGCTCACTGTGGGCTCTGTGCCCAGGGCTTGGCAGAGAAGGACACTCCAAATTAATAATTGGGGTGTGGGGATTTTTGTGGAAGCCCCTGTTGAGTTGCAGAAGCTGGATATAAAAGGTGAGATGAGATGGTTCTGTTGTGTAAACACGCACTCACATTTTGGGTGGCATTGCTGTTGTGCCTGTCGAGCCGAATCTTCGCCTCCTACTCTCCAGACTGCTGTTTGCAGATCAGCTGGTTTGGGACTTCACTGAACCTCACCTGTGGATAGCAGTGGACTATCATGTAGAGTCAGAGGATCCCTAACATTTTTATTTGGGCCCTGCCAGGAAGAATTTAAGGGCTCTCGCTCATGAAAGGGCTGCTTTGTGCTTTTTTGTCTCTTTGGGAAGTTAACAATAATGGTTTACCCTTTTGGTTACTGGACTCAGCCCTTCACCTGTGGCCTCTCAGTTTCCCAACAGTGAAGCATCGTATCCTTGCTGTGAGTCTGTGATTGGTGCCCTTGGCCTAGGGGCTCCCTCTCACCGCTTCAGGAAGCAGGAGGGCTGGAGAGATAGTGCTGGAGCTTTCTTTCACAGCCCCAGCTCCCTAACTCTAATCACCTTCTGCTGTGGGAAAGAGATGAGATGAGGCCTAAAAACAGATCATTGTCCGCCTCCTAGATTAATGCAGAGAAAGCGGTATTGTCTGTTGAATGGATAAATCTTCCTGCTGTCACTCAAAACCTAAATTCAACGCTACTTCATTTCTAAGAGGCTTATCTTCCTTGAATAGACCCTTGCAGCTCAAGTAAGAGGCGATGTAATGAAGCGTGTTTTTTTCTTAAGTGAGAAAACCTGCTGCAAAGAAGAGAGAAGACTGTGCAGCTGTTCTAAAGGGGCTCTGCAGACTCTCGAGAGACTTGTCATTTATCTGGTCTTGCATGACATCAAATGATAGAAGATCAAGTTCAAAATCTGCCAGAGCAGCTCAAAAGGCCTTCTTCATCTGTTAATTAAATAATGGTTATTAACATACAATGTTGTGCAGCTGGGACTCGTATCCAACATTACAGGAAAAATATGGCCGGAGCTTTCAACACTTCCCCTCCGGTCTGTGTTTAGTAGGGGGCAAACATCTTGGGAAACAGCAATGGTTTTACCCAAATCCGAAGTTAATATTGATGCCGTGATATGTGATTAAGTGAAAACGCAACCAGACAGGTGGGTATCAGGCAGATGGGTGCGGAGATGGTTGAAGAGATCACTGAGATCATTGTACTCTTTTATGTGAGCTCGTAATTAATTCAGCGGTCCCCACAATGTGGGTTTACTGACTTCTTCTGGGAAGTTAAATACATGCAATACACACATACAATTACTATAAATAATTGCTTATTTACTTTGGTCTAACTCAGGCTACTGTATTACGCTGAAGTTTAATTTGAACTTTGGAATAGATGTCAAGATTTTCATCGCTGCAATAAATTTTACTGGATAAGGATAATTTTAGCAGCATTTCATCATCCCCAGTCTTGAGTTTGTGGGTACAGGTTACAAAATTACATTTAAATATGTCTTGCTTTATTAGTCTGTGTGTAATTAAAAGGCACCACTTTTAAGCTTAGAGCTACAAAAAGAAGGCCATATCCCTCTAGAAAATAAGTGGTTGGGAAAGGTGTGAAAACCTAAGAAAATTTCTGTGCTCTATAGTAATTTCCTCAAGTATCTGGAGTTGTATCACTGAAATCGTTCTGATGAGTTTTTAATTTTCACTGGGTGACTGAGCTTCAAGAAAATACTGACAGTAAGGTCATTTAAAAAATTCGTACTTCGTGATTTCAAGTTCATATTGTGTATTTTTAAATTTTAAAAAAGCAATTATTATATACTTGTTAACGGGCAAGTCTTGTAGTTTAGAATGCCCTCAATTTATGGCAGTTAATTGTCTAAGCCCTTGCTATTTATGACAATAAAATCAATATTAGAAAACAATAATCCTCCTTTCTTTGTACCCAGCATAGGCTCTGATTGTTCTCACTCATACCGAAGCTTTGATTATTCATCCTAATTTGACCAAGGAATGCATTATCTATTGATGTTGCCTCATAATCCCCCAAACTGAATCTAGTCATTAACTTTGACTTTTTCTGCAACTAAAACTATCATTTGCATGGGAAGCAACAGGTCCTATTACCTGATGTGATGTTTACTTCTTCTGTCTTCTCTGAGACCTCTGTAGAAATAGCAAGCAGAAAAATTTCCATTACAGAATGGGGAGGAAGTGGAAAGTACAGGGAAAACATACAAATTAGTCCATGTATTGTTGAGAGTTGCAGAGATTTCAACGAAGATTATGAATCCATAAATTGAACCCTCAGTTGCCTTCTGTGAACTTCTAAGCACTGTCTCATTGTTCAGTCATTCATAACACCTCCAAAGGGCCTAACACTACGGGTTTTGTCTTTTGTGAACCCTCAGCCCATCTGTCTGCAGTTCAGTGAAGGTGAGCCATGGAAAAGCCAACTTTGTGGAGTCTTTCTTAGCTAGTTGTCTTGTAGATTCCCTTAAGTTCATGATGGATTGAAGGGAGTTAGTTGGATGGCTAGTGTAAATCTGTTTTTACTAATAGAAAAGCATCTTGCAGCACATGGTTTATTCATGGAGTAACATTGTCTTTTTACCCAAAAAGCAGCACATTATCTGTTTCTCAGTGCTAGGACTTTAATGAGATTATAGCTTTTGAAGTACTTACTATGTACTGGGCACTGTGCTAAGCTTTTTCTCTACATGGACTCATTTTAGCCCCACGATAAGTCTGTGAAATAAATTACCATTATTTTTCTCGTATCTTGTTAACAGATGAGGGACCTGAGGCACAGAAGTAGTAATTAACTTGCTTAGAGGCACACAGCTAAGAATTGGTAGAACCAGAATTCAAACCCACAAAATCTGGCTCCAGAGTTCATGCTTTCAACCCTACACGAAAGCATGACTAAAGAAGCTTTAATAAGTGAAGTTGAGACCCTCAGCCCCTCTTTCTTGACCAAGCTAATGCTGTGTCTGCACATGTTCAATTGGTTATTTGATATTATGTTAACTCCAAACCCCCAAGATTGTGGATGGCATTTATCATTCTTCAACTGTGCGTGCGTGCGTGCGTGTGTGTGTGTGTGTGTGTGTGTGTTAGATGCAACTCTAGGAAAGTTGACAGTGGTTTCTGAGCATGGACTGTGGGTGAAATACTTAACCTTTCTGAGTTTCAGTAAAGTAAATAACTGCGTACCCAACTGTTATACTGAGAAATGCATTTTAAACGCCTACCACGGTGCTTGATCCAGAGTATACCTATGTATTGGAGATGATGCAGAGGGTTGAGGTTTAACCTGATAGTTAAGTAATTAATGCTTTGCCATTAGAGAATTCATTGTTTGTTGTAGAACATTACAAAGTCGAGGAAGGCCACGTTTAATCGTAAAGTATGCATAACCTCCCTTACTCTGAGTGAAAATTCTAATACCTTTTTTTTGATATGTCGTGCTGTACCAAGACTGCTCTGGGACCTGGGGTGCATTTCATCTTGAACCATGAATTGCAAAGATTTTTATTGTCTTCTGTCACAAACACAGCGTCCTTTTATTGTGTTTTTTGATGCGTTAAATATGTTTTTATGGCCCCCTATGTCTACTGTGCCTAGCATACTGTTGGTACTTAATAAACGTTAAATAATAATAATATATGTGCATATGAGATTTGTGGAAAGAAATGACATACTGTTTTAGGGACTGGAGATTGTTCTTCTGGTGCCCGGGGAAAACATACAGATGAGCATATTACTGGGAATAGATTAGAAGGAGCCATCAATAGCGATGTCATCTCCCTAAAATATGATGTGGCTCTGTCAGCACAAATCATAAACCCCATCTCCTTCCTTACATCACTGTGGAAGTCTAATGTAGAAAGTCGAATTTCTGGATTAATAGAAGTGGGTATACAGGCACCTTAGAATTTTGCAAATTAACAAATGATGCCATCTTTTCTTGCCCATCAGTAAATTTGTACAGTTTACAGGGAAATGCCAGAGCTGGACGGTTTCTTTTTAACTCTTTGGAGAACCCATCTAAGGAGGTGTTAGGGATGTTTTGCTTTATTTCCCAGGGCAAGGATATTCCCAGATGCCGTCTTTTCAGGGACTGTTTCTCCCTTAACCGATATCTTTGTCAGTAAGGAGACACCTGCATCCGCACACTTCCACCAAGCTGAACTACACGCCATTTCACCAGATCCCTTCCTTTTTGAGCTGGATGTAGCCCAGAGTATCAGGTTTCCACGTTGTGCCAAAAATCCTTCCAAGTCCAGTGCAGAGGTGTTTGTGTAAGATAAAAATGGGACAATGTGGCATCCCAGACGGCTCATCTGTTTACATGTGTCATTTGGCTCTGCCCTGATATTAGCTCATTAGCAAAGAAGGCAGGAAGACGTGTAATCAAGACTTTATGATTCATCACGTCTGTTCCTCTTTTGGGTACAATGTTGGTTTTCTCTGCCAGTCCTCCAAGAGTCTGTTTTTTTTTTTTTTTCTTCAGTCTCTCAGGGAAGTGTTTAAATGTATTCAATATACCCTCCCCAGGACATACCTTCCCTGCTGAAAGATGAATGGGTTAGATTTAGAAAGTGAGTTACTGCTTTTAGTTGTTCTTTAAAAAAATTTTTTTTTTTTGCTTTCAGAAAACATTTTGATGGAGCCAATATTAAGGTGAAGCTTTCCTACGGGCTGTGAGAACGAGGGTCTTTAATGTTTTTTTATGTTCAAAGGTTCTTTTTGGGAGGCTTTTGTGAGGACGTAAATTATGGGTAGCAACAGGTATATTTTTCCCTGAGTACAAAGGCCAAGTGTAAGTTTTTCGCAAGTTAAAAAGGATCTGTTCTTTTATTTTTGACCTTGATTTTTTCGTGATATTCTGCATTGCCCCTGCTTTGGTTGTATTATTCCCTGACCCATCCAATTACCATTTCTATCAGCGCTTCGGAAAGATTATGCTTTTTGGGTGTTCTGTAGATGTCTTTCCAGTGGCTTCACTTGATGAATGTGACAAGTTTTGTGTTTTCTCCCTCCCCTCATTGAATTGAAAAGTTTTTTTGATAAATACAGGCCAATAAGTGCCCAAAGGCAGTGTTTCAATGGCTGCTAAGTCTTTCAAGGTTAGGACTTAACCTCCGTTCTCCCTAATTCAACTCCAACCTTCAGTCTGAAGCCAATCAAGAATATCAGATGATACTTAAACAATGACGGACTTCTGATATTCAGGTACTGCCTCTGTTCAATAGGATTGCAAATTCTTTGTGTGAAGAAAGTCGGTTTTGCTCTAAAGTACTGTCACAAAAAGTGAAATTACCATTTGCTTGGAATGATGCCATTCATCATTGTCAGAACACTAAGCATTGTAAGTAGCTAGGCCTCTCCAAATTAATGCCTTGTTTTGCATCGGCTAAATTTCCCAAATCCTCGAGGATGGGTCATACAAAACTCATCTCACCGTTTTAATTTATCAATCCAGTATGGGGTCCGTGAAAGGGAGCTTCATTCAGTCTTAGCCTTTTTATTTACAGTCTAATTCTAAAAGAAAAGGAAATAAGATATGAAAATAAGTTGGAAAATAAGATAAATCTCTCAGTGAAATCACCAGATCTACTCAGTCCTGTAGCAAAACCTCCATAATTCATTTGTAGGTCAGCTCAAGGGATTAGCCATGACGTATTTGGAAATTCATTTATTTTTATTTTATTTTGCTGTTTCTTATGCATAAGGGTAATGCTGTCCCCAAGGCTTTTCAGGTAGCCCTCAAATCTTGACAACATTTGCTGTCTCTGAGGCCTAAGCCAAAATTAATTTTCAAATAAACAGCATAAAAATGTATGGAGTTGTATAAATTTGAATACAAAATGCATTTGTTTTGTTTGCTTACATACATACATACATACTGTCTGTTCAGCCAAAAACCATAATATGACATTGAAATTAATGGCCATATGCACATCATGAAAGTCAAAAAAGTTTTTCTTTGAGTTAAAAAATATACAACATGCAACATTTTATTTCATTTCCATCTCAATGGAACATATTTTAACATATTTTCAGAGGATGTTTTTAATTGTTATTATTTCCTGGAAGGAAATAAAAAATCTTCCATAGGAAAAAAAAACTTACAGTTTGGAATCAGTATGGCTTTTATGAGTTCAAAAGATTCTGTTGTCTTGGGAGATGCAAAGGTATTCTCTCCCAGAAAGTTAAAAAAAAAAAAAAAGTAAAACACCATAGAACTATAGAATTAACTTTTTTTTTAATCTTTATTTATTTTTGAGAGAGACAGAGTGCAAGTGGGGCAGGAACAGAGGGAGACGGAGGCACAGAATCCAAAGCAGGCTCCAGGCTCTGAGCTGTCAGCACAGAGCCCAATGCGGGGCTCGAACTCATGAACCGTGAGATCATGACCTGAGCTGAAGTCGGCCACTTAACCGACTGAGCCACCCAGGAACCCCATAAAAGCACCTTAGAATTAAAATGGGATGAAATCTGCCAAGATTTATGTTGGGGCCTTTTTTTTTTTTCTTTTTTCTTTTCTTTTCTTTTCTTTTCTTTTCTTTTCTTTTTTTTTTTTTTGTGGCTATAAGGAAAAGGAAAAAAAGGATTCTGTTATTGTGCAAAGATAGTCCGGAGTCACGCAGTTTGGCCAGTGGTCCCTGGTGCCAAAGTCAGATACCTGCACGTACTCTTCTCATGGTGATCCGCCCACAGGGAGCCTAAAATATCATGAATGCCATCATTTCTCCCTCTCTGAGACTCAAGTCCTCAAATGGTTTTAAAATATACTTCCACAAGGGGGCTTTGTGTACATTTGCAAATTTTTTTGTTTGTATGTTTGTTAAAAATATTAAGAAATCAACTTCTGCAGAATAAGAATAGAAGTTCCATTCTTTGGCTTCTGGAAATCTTTATTATACAGAAAACAAGACCAGCTCCTCCCTCCTACCCAGCGGCCTCTGATTTGGAAGAGGTCTGTGAAAGCAGAGGCAGAGGGGGAGAAGGCTTGGAAGTCTGAGCTGGTGTCCAGGCCTGTGAGCCTTGCCCCGGGGCGTAGGCCCTTCAGCTCCAACGCCGCCCCTGGCATGAAAGCTTTGATGCTGTCCAGTTTTGATCACCCAGCTGAGAATGGCTATATATGTGATTGCCCTTTTTTGGTTTGTTTGTTTTTAATTTAACCCACGTTCTAATTTTCTTCTGTGATGTTGGCTGAGTGCTCCTTACTTGTTTTCCAGATAATCATAGCACCTCTGAATACAGCCATTTTCATAGCCGTGCATAGTTTAACTGTCTAAAATATATAAGAAATATGAAGTATTTTGGCAGTTAATAATTTTAGAAAACGAGACCAAATGGCTATATCTCTGCACATTTTTGTTAGGGCATCATGGAGAGAGCCCTGAGCTGAGAGTCTGTAGACTGGAGTCTGAGCTCTCGCCCTGCCATCAGCTAGCTAGATTTTACTAGGAAAACCTTTTCATACTTCTGTGCCTCAATTTCTTTATTAATGATGATTTTCAAGGGCCTTCCTGTATCTGCCATTCCATGAAACTTGGGTTGCTTTATTCCTCTCTTTCTGTTATTTAGGGCAACAATACCAAATATAAATACTTAACAGCTAATGTTATAAACTCAGAGGATTGTATATGTGTAGCATGATACTTGAACTTTGGGTTAAGAGAATCTTTGCTACAAATCCACGTTCTGCTGTGTGCTAACTAGCGGAATGTGGGTGGTGGGAAAATGGTCAGGTCTGCTCCGAGCCTCAGTTTATGTCTTTAAAATGGGCAGTTGACTAGGACTTTTCCTGAGATTCTTTCCACATGTATGTTTCTAGGATTTGTGAAGCACTTGGGCACTGGATGAGCCCCAGTGGCCCCTTTTATTAGTGTTGGTGTCTCTGAAAAATGACTCTGGCCCAGTCTTGGTTGGGATTTTGACTCTCCTGATTCACACTGTGTTCTTTATTGTGGTGGCCAAATGAACCTGAAAACTGAGGCAAAGACACAAGACACAGTGAGAAGACCACTCTGATCTGTGTCAAATATGAGATAGCTGAATGCAGAGAAGTTCAGCTGATTTCAGTGTAGGATGGGATGAGAAAGCAGAGCCCGCCTCTAATTTAACTCAGGGTGTAAGTTCCTTTTCCTTACCATGTAGGATGCAAACTTAAGAAACGTAGGGTATAGAAGTTGTACCCCCAGGGAGAGTGATTGGCCAGGTTTTTACCTGCATAAGTGGACAAGGGACAGTTATATAGGAGGGTTTCAAGTCCAAGCTGGAAAGAAGGTGGATCATGGCAGGGGCCTGGATCCGACTCCTGAGCAGCCAGGGGGAGCTGTGGGCTGGCTGCATGGTGGAGTAGGGTCAGGATTGGCATCTAGCTCTTTCAATGGTGGAGGCTCATCATCAAACCTCTTTCCTATATTCCCATCTATAAAATGGGGGAAATAACAGTACCATTGATGAAAATTAGAATAGGTAAAGAACCTTGCAGGGTGCCTGGCAATTAGTAGCTATCAGCAAATTGTGGTTTTTGCTTTTGCTATTATTATTGTTATTTTAAAACTGGACTGACGCCCAGTGCAGAGGGAATACCTGGGAAAGAGCTTCCTGAAGCTCCCAGCAGTGGGGGCAAGGGGGAGGAGGGGGGCTGCAGGACCCTGTGGTGGAGGCTGGATGGGCCAGGCTCTGCCACGAGGCACGTGTCCAGGCACTTCTTTCCACAGTCATTGTGTCTTTGCCTTCTGAAACCCTTCTCCAGACTACTTGTGGCAGGCATACCAGAGGTGACCAACGTCTTCTGGTCCCGTGTTAGAGAATACAAGCCCCTTATAGATATTTCTAATAACTAGATTCCAATTCTCTGTGTAAAACCCATCTATGAAAGCAATGCAAGGAGTGATAGCCCAAGGGAACCACCCGAGCTATATTCGCATTTTGCTTCTTACAAATCAGAGGGATTTTGAATAACACTGTCAGTGGGGAGCCAGGATTCCTTGGGGCCCGGGTAATCCCAAATAGCTAAAGGATGGAAGCCACGGCTGGTCCACAACTCTGACGTCAGGCCAGTGCTTTGCTTTGCTCTTCTCTTCTCTTCTCTTCTCTTCTCTTCTCTTCTCTTCTCTTCCCTTTCCCTTTCTTTCCTTTTCTTTTCTTTTTATCATTTCTTAAAAATGTTTATTTATTTCTAAAAGACAGAGAGAGACAGAGCATGAGTGGGGGAGAGGCGGAACACAAGGTCGGACACAGAATCTGAAGCAGGCTCTAGGCTTTGAGCTGTCAGCACAGAGCCCGATGTGGGGCTTGAACCCATGAATTGTGAGATCATGACCTGAGCTAAAGTCGGATGCTTAACTGACTGAGCCACCGAGGCACCATATGGGCATAGCACCAGCTCCACCAGCAAGTGGGGTGAGAAATGAGCAGTCTTGGACCCTGTCAAAGCTGGCAGCTACACTGGGAGAGCAAATCCATGGTGGGCAGGTGGCCAGAGCTGGGGAGGGTAGTGGTGACAAAAAGGGCAGTAATGAAGATGAGGGGACAGCTGGAGCTATAAAAGATATGAATGATGAACTTACCCAGTTCACCCCACCCTGGGCTGACTGCTCATCAGAGGCATAGTGGCTTTCTGATGCTGGGTTTTAGACACACCTAAGTGGGGAGATCTTATGGTCAGATTCATTCAGCAAACATTTATCAGAAGCCTACCACACCCCAGGTGTTGTGCTAGGCACAGTTGTTCAGAATTGAAGGGTGATCCTATGCTCCAAGAGTTCAAACCCTGGCTCCCCTGACTCACTGGGCATGGGTGCCCACTTAGCCCAGCTAGCTCCCCTTTCTTCCTCTGCCCAATGGGGACAGCTGGGCGCACCTCATGGGGTGGCTGTAAAGACTATATATAATCGAATCTTAAAGGGAGAGGTACGTTTTTAAAAGATGCCCAATACACTGTCCCTTTGCTCTTCCCATTCTCTTGTACCAATCTTCTTCCAAGTCATTTTTCATATTCATTCCTCAGTAGAGTTCACCTGTCTGCAGGTGAAATCTCTCCAGGGATTGGGAGTGGGCTTTGTGTGTCTAGGTGTGATTCCCAAGTTGATTTGTTTGGTTTCCAAATGAGGTGACATTCAGATGGAGTGAAGAGCGTTTCTTGTATGAAACCTTATTATATCAGACATTTTAGTTTTCAGAGGAAAAAATGAAGTATTTAACAATACGATAATTTAAATAGAAAACTTGTTTTTTGGACTTATGTAGCCAATACTCTTTTTAATGTAAGTAGCTTTCAGTAATGGATTTTTAGGGGACACTTGCATTACTCTTATCTTGTTTGGCTAACCTAACACAGTGGAAACCTGGATTATGGGAGATCTATATCTATATCTATATCTATATCTATATCTATATCTGTATCTATATCTGTATCTATATATCTATATCTAGAATCTCTATCTATCTATCTATCTATCTATATCTATCTATCATATATATCTCCCATATATATATATATATATATATATATATATATATTAGATTTTGGAAATATATCTCTGACATATATAGCTTACTTGTGTTTTATATTCCAATAAGCATATGTGTATTGGTTTTCTTTAAGATTTTTAAGTTTTTCCCCTATATTCTGATTCTTTACTCTGTTAATTTTAAGCAAGCATAGATAATGAGAATTAAGCTGAAGGCTTAAGCTTCTTCCATCTTTCTTCTTCCCTCCCTCCCTTCCTTCCTTCCTTCCTTCCTTCCTTCCTTCCTTCTTCCCTCCCCCTCCCTCTTTCTCTCCCTCTCTTTCTTTTCTTTCTCTTTCTTTCTTTCTTTCTTTCTTTCTTTCTTTCTTTCTTTCTTTCTTTCTCTCCTGTATAGCTAGGATCATTGCAACTTACTCTACAGTTTTTCTTCAAGTTTCTCAACACTACTAGTTACTTATTATTGGAAAAGCTACATTTCTTTTTCTTTTGAAATAATTGAATAGCTCATTCCTTATAAGACACATTTTTGTGCATTTTGCTAACCAATTTTAAGTGAACAACTAAGATTTTAGATGGGGCTCTTGGCCAGTCTTTGTTTCTCTGGGCCACTCCAAAGAGGGAAAGGGGGGCACTGTAAAAGGGAAAAGTGTTCTGAATGCCCTGAAGAGGGGCCTGTACTTGATGTTGAATGACTTCAATGACTATGATAACTGTAAGTAATTCTGGTTAATCTTATAATAGAAGGACCGTTTTGAGAACTGACTTAACCTCCTTTTCTTTCATTCTGCCCTAAAAACACCTGCAACTCTTAGAGCCATCTATGAATCACTACGTCTGCTGTCCACTTATTGCCCTGCCCAGTGCCCTTCACACTGGAACTAATCAACTGCCTTGCATGAAGCATGATTTGCAAGCTGAATTCTGAAAAGCCCATGAAGTATTCAGGGAGGAGGGGGAACGATCTCTCAGCATGATTTGCGCCACATCCCAAATGTGCCCCAGATGCAGACTAGATGGCCAAGGAGTCAAACAATACACATTTGGACAGATTTGCTTTTACCATTTTTGCTTTTACCATTTCGAGAGATGGCTTCAAGGGAGTGGTAGATCCAGACATGGGATATGTCAATACCTAAATCTCCTATTATCCAGATTGTTGGTTTGAATGGATGACCTGCTATTTTGGGGTTTGGAGACAGAGCAGGCCAGTGGCAATTGCACATGATGGCAGTATTGTTGTGAGCGAGTGAGATTGTCATTGTGCACTTGGTCACCATCCATGCCTGCTGGCCCTGTCTGTCAGGCCAGGACCAATGTGTGATGGGTGATATCTCCTGTGCCGGCTACCTTCAGATTCTAGCTTGTCTGATGGGGTGCCCCCCCTGCTGGAACAAAAGAATAATAGTTGCCTCCAAGAACAAGCAGGGACTTCACATTTGGCCCCTTTCAAAGCAGTCATCCTTCTTCCTCCTTAGCAGCAGGACTGTGGGATAGGCATGGATTTTAGAGTGTTGGAAGAGGTCTTTTTGTGACACTGAAGCTCCTAGCCCTCCCAAGCATAGCTCCTTTCTGGAGAGCTTGGGGTTTCTGGAAGCACCCATCATCTCCATGTCTTTGTGGGTAGGACAAATTCATATCTTTCAGGAGACAGAGAGGTTAAGGTACCAGACCCATGTTGTTACACAGTCAAACAGCAACTCATGTGGCCACAGCACTTTAAATGACAACCTAAGTGTTTTTGGCAATAAGCTTCCCCCACCTTGGTGAACTGTGATTGTTTTTGGTGGGCTGTCCCTGCCTTACTTCCCTTGCCAAATACAAAGGCAGAAGCAGCATTTCTAAAAGGTCCTATACCACAGAGCAAGTGGAAGCAGCACCAGAGAGACCGCGAAGGACTTTACCGAGCTGGATCATTCTCTATGAATCCAAGCTCTGTTGATTTCGTTTAGAGCTTTGGACTCTTGCGAGACAGTTCTCATTCTTTTGAATGAAGGGTCAGTTTTAGATGCTCATCATTGCTTTGCAGTATTTTATATTAAATATTAAGCCAAAAGAGAACAAAGGAATAGATACCTGAGTATCTGCAATATGTACCTGGTTGTCTCTAGTAATGCTTTACTTTGCTGACCCGGCTTCAAGTGATTTTCTCTTTTTTCTTTTCTTTTCTTTTCTTTTCTTTTCTTTTCTTTTCTTTCTTCCTTTCTTTTCTTTTCTTTCTTTCTTTCTTTCTTTCTTTCTTTCTTTCTTTCTTCAAGCATTACAGATTAGAACTGAGGTCCTCTGGACCACCAGCCTCAAATCTCATTTGTATCTCTTCCTCTTCAGGGTTCTTCTCATTATCCTGAATTTGGTGTTTAGCTATCCCAAGCACATTTTTATACTACTGCTACAATATGTGTGACTATAATATAGCATGATTTTGTCTCCTTTGAAAGTTTATTTAAATAGAATTGACTATTGATATTATTTTGAACTCCTTTCTCCCCTCAGTATTGTTTTTATGATTTACCTATGATGTTTCATATGGATTAACTTCATTCATTTTTATTGCTTTGTAATATTCTATCATATGAAAATAGTGCAATTTATTTCCCCATTGATGGAAATGTAAATTGCTTAAAACTTGTTACTATTATGAACAACGCCATATGACCACTGTTGTAATGTTTATGTGCAAGTGTGTAAAGTTTATATATGTCACATTTTCCAGTTTTATTGGATGTTTCAGATTGCTCTTCAAAGTGATTGCACTAATTTTTCCTCCTACCAGCCGTGTACGAAAGTTCCAATGTTCATACACCTCTACAATGAAATGTATAAAACTTAATTTTTTGTTCATATTGTGGACTAGAATTATATTTTGTTATTTTAATTTAAATTCCTCAGGTTACCAGAAAATACTGAACATGTTTTCATTTTATACCTATTTAGGGTCCCTTTTCTGAACTATCTGTACATATGCTTTCCCTTTAAAAAAAATAAGCTGTTTGAATTTTCTTAATGACTTGTGGGAATTCTTCCTAAATCATTAGATGCCAGGTTTTAGGAAATCTTTTTTTATTATAAAAAATAATATACCCACACCAGAGAAAACTGGAAAATATAGAAAAGAAAGAAGTCACTGCTAATTCCAGTACCCCTAGCCAAATATTGGTTCATTTGGCCCATTTATTGCTAGTCTGTTTTTTTTTTCTTATGATATTTTTATGTAGTTATATTACACTGTATATACAGCTTATATTCTGCATTTCTTAGTTAATATATTACAAACTTTTCTTTCTTTTCTTTTCATTTCTTTCTTTCTTTCTTTTTGATGCAGTTGTATGGCTTTTGTAGCCATCATTTTAAATTGGTATGTGATATGTCATTAAGTGTATCTATCATTTCCTTATTGTTGGAACTTCAGGTTGCTTTTTATTTTTCCACTTTATAAATAACATTATGATGAAATACATATGCCTAAAAAGTTTTTGATACATTTTAAATTATTTTCTTAGAATAGATTCATAGGAGTTAGGTTACTGGGCCAAAAAGGGTAGACATTTTTTTGAAAGTAAAATGCATTGTAAGAATATTGTTTAATCAGTGCTGGCAATCTAAAGAAAACAGGGTTCAAGAAGACTCAAGGGAGCCTGAAAGAAGTCTAAGTGTCTGGCTCAGTTTGCTTGGCAGAGAGAAAACTTACAAGACTTTACTTTCTCCAGCCACCTTTCTGGACCGAAAACACCATTCATTATAGACATTTTCTATCTTGCTTGTGCAACGATTTGGCTTTGAGAGAAAAAGAGAATTTTCCAACGCTAAAACATAATTCTTACAAGGATAACACTTATAAGTGAATTTTACTGATGTTTAAACACTGATAAAAGAAAGTGGTCTGTTTATTGTAGCGCATGAAACTGAATACACAAGTAAAGAGAATGCCTAATGGTGGAAATGCTGCCTTGAGTACGAGCTGACAATCTTATGGAACATGGACATCTCAGCATGTTTAGTGGGGCCTTTATGTTTAGATGATTTACTCTTTGGCATTATGGACAGAATAAAAGTTTCAGATTATCCTGTGTGAAAACACATTTATTTGGAAAGATGTAATACATGTAGTTCTTAATTTACGAGAAGACTATATTCTAAAAGTTCCTTTACAAGTCAGTTAATTAGAACTCAGAAAGCATTTTCCCTTAGAAGTAATATTGTAAGTGGTGGTGTGGTTTCCAGACTGGCACATAAAAGCCCATTTAATCTGTCATATATCTGTAAGATGGCCCTGGTTTCAAATCTAGTTTAGCTACAGTCTATTTGGGTGATCTTGAGAGCACTCATGTTACTTAAATTCCTCATCTGTAAAATGAGGAAAGGGTTTTTGTGAGGATTGCCTGAGAAAATGTATATGAAAATGTTTTATGAACTGTAAGATGCTGTACAAAAGTAGCAGATCTATTGTTTTTTCACACCAGAAAAATAACTATCAAAGGGCAAAACAATGTATATCACTGGTGTTGCCAGGGAACTGGGGAGGCCCTGGGCCCTAGAGCCTTGACCCAGCCCATCCCAAAGGATCCGCTGAAAGTTCTTAGTCTTGTCCTGAGAAAGAATTCAAGCACAGACACATGACTCAGTGGATAAGCAACACAAGCAGGGAAGTTTATTAAAGGGGAAGGGACCCTCTCAAGATGTAAGAGCAGGCAAGCTTTAGAGAGAGAAAGAAACAGCGCTACATACTGGGCTACATACTGGGGCGGGGAGGGCAGTGTTGGGTTTCTATCTTTTATTGACGTCTATTAACTAAGGGGTGGAATATTCATTACTTAGGGTGAGGATGGTGATTTTTCTTCCTTGTTTGGTCAGAGGGTTCCTGTCATCTGCTGTCTTGGGCCTGTCTGGTTTGATCAGGCTTTGTGTCGACTGCTGCTGTAGCAGAGGCCTCTGACTTACCCCATACCTGGCCACGGCTTCCTCCTTGCTTGCCTCTAGGTATCCTGTTAGAACCTAACTGGGGTGCCTGGGTGACTCTGTCAGTTGAGCCTCTGACTTTGGCTCAGGTCATGATCTCAGTCATGATTTCATGGGTTTGTGAGTTCTAGCCCTGCACTGGGATTGCTGCTGTCAGCACAGAGCCTGCTTCAGATCCAGTGTTCCCCTCTTTCTCTGCCCCTCCCCTGCTCACTCTCTTTTTCTTTCTCAAAAAGAAAATAAAACATTAAAAAAAAAAAAAGAACCTAACTAAATGCCTACTCCAACAATGGGACTTCAAAGTAGAACATGTATAAACCAGGGGTTGTGTGGGTGATCTGTTGGCATATACTTAGAATGCCTATGTACATTATTTCTTATCCTATCTTTGTGAATACACATCACAGTAGAATATTTTATCGATCCCTGTATCTATATATCTTTATATAAGTAATGGATATGCTCGTAATTTTGAAACACTTATTGTTTGACCCAGTTTAGAGTCCACTAGTCTATTCATATCTTTACCCTACGGCACATGGGACTTACGGAAGGTGATGTGAGCTAAGTAGATAAATTGAGTTTATATAATCTGCATATATAACACGATCTCTATGCAAAATGTACCTTATGTAACTCCAGTTTGGACAGTGAAGTGTCTCTTTGCTTCCTAACTTAGCTCCTGCTGGTGCTATGTTGACATTCCTCACTTTGCAGTCTCTATATAATATGCATATGTGTGTGTGTGTGTGCACATGTGTGCATGCATGCATATATATAGAGAGAGAATTGTAGGGCATCAATATCTCTCTACATTGGCATGAAAAATGACTGGGTCTGTCATCCACTATTATTATTTTTCTGGAGGTTTAGGAAGGGATGCTGGATGCTTTTCCCCCTAGGTTTAAGGATTGCCAAGTTGAATACTTTTTACAATGATTTTTGGAGTCCTGAGGATGAGAGTAGGAGGATAAAGGGAACTGTAGCTGTTTCTTAGTAGCTAATGACTATAGACTCCTGAAATAGGAAAAGTAATTTTAAAAATCTATTAATCAAAACAGTATGCTGAAAACTGTCAGAAGGCCTCATTGGTATTTCATATAAGTCAACTTTCTGGGCTGGGACCCCGAATGACTGAATTGATGCTGAGATACTTGCTGGATAGGTTTAATGATACGAAATTAATACAACAAAGGAATTTCTGCCAATTATTTCCAGAATGAAAAGCCAATAAAATACCTTAATGTTATCACATGCATTCATTTTGTCAGTGGGCACTTACACTTAGAGTTTTATATGAAAAGGTAAGCCGTGCCCTGAGATCCAAAAGAGAATGGGCATCTCATGGTGAGTGTTCTTCGATATGGAAAACACACAGAAAAACAGGAGAATGGAAGTGAATTATAACAGGGTTGACATAAATGAGCAAGACTAAATAAGTTTTGAAAGCAGTGGCCCATTCAGTTATTTTTTTATTTTTCATATTTTTCCTCAACTCTGCAAAATAATAAGAAACAAAAGAAAAATCTGCTGAATGCCTAGTCATAGTTTATTGGAGCAGGAAAAAAAGCCATTCTGAACCATTCTCTTATTTGCTGTGAGTGGCAGAATCATTCACCGTGGTGAATCATGGCAGGGAGAACCATTTGGAGTGATTATTTTCTGATGTTTAAATTGCAAATAGTGCATGTGGAATCAACAAAGGTATGAATTATTTTTAAAAATCTTAAAATAAATCCTCTTATTGAAAATGTGTATTTGTATGACCAGCTTATGACTTCATTGCACAATAGCCAAGCCAAGCCTTGAGTATATGTCTTTTTGTCTTCCTATTTGACTAATTGAAAGCTTTCCTAGTTAATATTTTTTTATGTCAAAAATAGTATATTATCCTAGAAGCTGCATGACAGCAGTAATGGTGGGAAAAAAATATATATATAAGTATTTGGTTCAACTGACTGAATTGAAGAAAACGTCAGAGTTTCCTGCCCTTTCCTTCAGTGAGTAAGAAACCTGTTGGCCGTTAAACAAAATAAACGGAGGGATTAACCCTGTCTGGGTGAAATTTGTTAATGACATGCAAATGATTTATCATTAATGTAATAATAGGCACTACTTAGTGTTAATCCTGTGAGAATCCCTGATGGAAAGGACAATATACTTGATGCTTAAGATGAAATATCATCTGCCTCCAGTAATCTGGTGCCTTGTTTTGCTTGAAAAGCTTCAGGTTGCCTGGCCCTTTAAGGCAAATCTCTGGTATTCAAATAGGTGAAGTAAAAAGGTATTTTATGCTCCAGTGTCTGCTTTGTGAGAGCACTTAATTTTAAGAGGGCAGAATGGAATGCTTCTATTTAAACTTAGGGGGACCGGCAGGGAGGGTAACCACATTCCATGAAGTCCCACTTCGTCTCCTGTTTTTCCTTCATAATGGGAGACAGCAGACTCTTAGCTAGGATTGGGGTTCAATGGTTGGCCTCAATTTTTAGTGGCCTTGAAAACTCTTTTTGACAAGGAAACTGGATGGTTCCTAAGGAGAAAGAAAATGAGATTTTCAGAAGGGAAAGATCGTCTTGCTCTCCTTAACATTTGGTATCCTGACTGCACACAGAGGGCGCTCACTGTATGCTTTGTGAGTGACTGTGTACAATTTAAGATAGGGCTGCAAGCACCTCAGCTCTGAGAGACTCAGCGGGGGAGGGGGAGGTGTGGGCACATTCGTGGCACCTATCATGTCCCGGGGCTGGTTGTCTTTAAGCCCCTGTAATAATTACTGCTGTGTAACAAAATGTCCCCCAAATTTAACAGCTTAAAATATCAAGCATTTTTTGTCTTTTCTGGTTACTGCAGGACATGGTGGGGTGGTTTTGGTTCAGGGTCTCTCATGAGGTTGTGGTGCAGAAGTTACCCTGGGAATGCAGTCATCAGAAGGCTGGGGAACATCCTAGGAGCTCAGCAGAGGAGAGTGTTGGCAGGAGCCCTCAGAACCACATCACACAGTCATCTCCACAGGGCTGCTCACACCATGGCAGTGACTTCCCCAACAGGGAATGATGGAGGGGGCACATGCAGCCCTTTATGACCTTGTCTCTGACTTACACCCTGTCACTTCTTATCCTCCCTGTTAGAAGTGAGTCACTGAGTCCGGCCCATACTCAGTTAATGAGAGGGGATTACAAAAGGGGTGTGAACACTGGAAGGGCCACCTTAGAGTCTGGCTACTTCTGCTCCATTCATGACATTAATTTTGTTCAGCTATCCCATGACTCAAGAGATTCTGGAGATCTGCTTGAACTAGTTTCGTTAAAGGAACTTTGGTTTACCTTGAGTTCACCTCCAATAAAGTCATTTGAGGATCTGTCCCAGCCCAGATCCAGTAGGCCAATAGACAGGGTCATATTCTAAACTTCATCAACATACCACCATGCATTGGCTGTAAGCCCCAAGTCAGTCTTGGGAGGAAATAAAATCATTCAGCTGAATTACATGAAATTAATGTGTTGGCTTCAGTCCAGTTCCCACTGGATACATGTTCTTGTCATAGGGAAAACTACTAGTAGTTTTAATTGACCAACCTAGGAAGGTGACAAGAAGAAAAGACATTCATAGACATGGCATGCTCAGTCTGAGACCTAGTCACTCCCCTGAAGAAGGTTTGAAGAATCTGTCATTTCACTAACCAAAAAGAATTATACCTATCATCCCAATTATAAAAGATACTTGCTTTCAGTGAGTCAAGTTAAAATATTAAAAAAACCCAAAAAGTATATATGGTTTAGATCAATGATGTTCATGACTTAGACTTCAATTTTATTTTCTTTTTTAAAAATATTTATTTATTTATTTTGAGAGACACACACACACACACACACACACACACACACACGGGGTGGGGGGAGGACACGAATGGGGGAGGGACAGAGAGAGAGGGAGAGAGAGAATCCCAAGTAGCCTCTGCACTATCAGTGCAGAGCTGGATGTGGGGCTCAATCTCAAGAACCATGAGATCATGACCTGAGCAGAGATCAAGAGTCAGATGCTTAACTGACTGAACCACTTAGGCACTCCAATTTAATTTTCTTTTTAAAAAAGCCTTCTGTTTTCATAGGTCATTCAAGAGGCTATCATCCAGCTTAAGATGTTGCCTATGTAGTTGGGAGAAGACAAATGATAAATTGTTTCCATAAATGTGATTCAACAGGTAGGACATATATTCATGGAACCCGGAACCAGATACATTGGAAGTGGGGCCATATTAAAGGATTTGTGTCTTTGCACTTTAGTGAGAATCTTGGGAGCAGATTTAGCTGGGAGGAACTGGAAGTAACCAGAGAAAAATGATGCCTCAGAAGCTTGAGAGATACTTTCTTAGGAAGTAAAACTGGGTCAGAAGCCAATATAGTCATCATTTTCAGATTTATTCCATTGCCAGCAGCAGCCCTACCCCCTAACTTTGCCCCTATCAGGTCCTCCAGGGTATAATGCACAGTGGTGAGCCAGGCAGTGGCTATACTGTATTCTGCAATCAATCCTGGAGACACAGACAGGAGAAAAAGTCAAGAGATGCAGTGTGGGTGTTCAGGACCTCCTCCCTTCCTTCTATGGCTCCCAAACTTGATTTCTTGATTTTTTTTCCCCTTGTGCTTTTGAGTCTGCAGTGCGGTTACTTGACATTGTTAAAGTCCTGTTTGGATAAAAGCTTCTTTCTTTTAAAACAAAGTGTAGATGAATTCTATGTAATTTTGTCTTGCCACTATTTTAATTTTCACCTCCATTTTCTATTGGCAAGGAGTTGATCATTTCCTTCTCTGTGTTCCTGGAGTACCTTGCGATCTGTGATCCTGGAGTACGATATAACATTTACCGTATTTAAATTTGTGCTTTACTTCTCTTTCCTCCCCCAAATCCAAGATTGTGAAATCCTTGAGGAATTTCACTAGTTCACAAATCTCAACTCCTTAGCAGAGTGTCTGGCATCTTTTAGGCATGAATAATAATGCTGAATGAATGAACAAAGGAAGGAAGGAAGGAAGGAAGGAAGGGAGGGAGGGAGGGAGGAAGGGAGGAAGGAAGGAAGGAAGAAGGGAAGGAACAGAGAGGCTGCTGATTGTATTTTACCACTCAAGCTCTCGGTTATATTTCTGGGCTCCTAAAAGAAAATTTAGGTATGTTAGAATTGGTCAGATGCATCCATTACTGATACAAATGGTATAGAATCATCATATTTCTTCCAGTAAACTTACTTAGAAATTAAAGGTCTGGCCACCTGCATTAGCAGCTCAGAAGGAAAAGTTTAGATTGGCATTTAGATTAGCCGGCTCTGTTATTCAGTGACTTTGCATGCTTGTTCAAGGGCACTGGAGTCAACCAATGTTTATTTTTGGATTCCCATTGCTCTTGGGATCACTGCATCGAAGAATGGTCCTTCCCCCACCCCATTACCTCCTTCACCTTGTTTGTTGTTCCTGGTCCAGGGAGTACTGAAGCCCAGATTTGGCCTGGCCAGCTACTTCTTGGTGCCCTGTTATTTTTAGCATAGGAACACAGCAGCAGTTGGCAATTCTGAGTTGGTGCATAAAAGCTGAGCTTTTGGGATGTTGAAACCATGGGTTTAAGAATTTGGGGAGTCTTCGGTTTATATGCCTTTGTATTATCTCATGCTAAATAGTATGTTTAAGGCCTCAATCTGCCAATGTTTCCAGTGAAAACTTGTTTTAAGAGGTTTCTCTCTGGTTTGGCTTTCTGTATTTTATTTTATTTTGTTTTTATTTTTATTAATTTTTTTAATATTTATTTATTTTTGAGAGAGATAGAGGGAGAAAGAGAGGGAGAGAGAGAGAGAGAAGGGGAGGGGCAGAGAGAGAGGGAGACATGGCATCCAAAGAGGGCTCCAGACTCTGAGCCTGACACGGGGCTCAAACCCGTGAACCGCTAGATCACGACCTCAGCCAAAGTTGGATGCTTAACCGACTAAGCCACCCAGGTGCCCCTGGGGTTCTGTATTTTAGGATGGTAGTAAGGAAATTAGGAAGAGAGGAGCATAAAAAATGATTGACATCTAGTTCTGTGAGGAAATCTAAAAAAAAAAAAAAAGCTCTTTATCTTGAATAACAGAAGGTTACTAGGAAAGACTAAAGAGATTTGAAGGTGTAATGGAGGTTATATTGGTTAAGATAGGCTACTTCTATAATAAACAAATCTCAGTGTATGTTTATTTGCTTATATAATAGTCCAATGTATGCGTTTGTCAGGGAGGCACTGCTTCACCATTTTCAGGGACTCAGGCTCCTGGAGGCTTTGTCATGTTCACCTTGTAGCTTCCAGTGTCATGCTGGGTGTCAATATCCTGCCAGCAGATAGGGGAACAGCATGGACGATTATGTGTGGAGGTTTTTATGGATCAGACCAGGAATTGGCACATAGTACTTCTGCTCAAATTCCACTGGCTGCAGCCTTGTGACTAGGTTTGTTTGTTTGTTTGTTTGTTTTTAAGTAAGCTCTCTCTATATCTGACATGGGGCTCGAATTCATGACCTGGAGATCAAGAGCCACATGCTTTACTGAGTCAGGCAGGTGCCCCACTGTGATTAGTTTTTATTTTTTATTTTTTTTTAATTCCCAGGTTAGCTAACATACAGTATCGTCTTGGCTTCAGGAGTAGAACCCAGTGATCCATCTCTTACCTATGACACCCAGTGCTCATCCCAACAAATGCCGACCTTAATGCCCATCACCCATTTAACCCACCCCCTGCATCAACCCTAGTTTTATTCTCTGTATTTAAGAGTCTCTTATGGTTTGCCTCTCTCTCTGGTTTTATCTTGTTTTTCCTTCCCTTCTCCTGTGTTCATCTGCTGAGTTTCTCAAATTCCACATGTGAGTGAAATCATATGATATCTGTCTTTCTCTGACTGACTTGTTTAGCATCATGCCCTCCAGTTCCATGCATGTTGTTGCAAATGGCAAGATTTCATTCTTTTTCATTGCTGAGTAGTATTCCACTGTGTGTGTGTGTGTGTGTGTGTGTGTGTGTGTGAGCGTGTGTGTGTGTGTGTGTATATACACACACACACGCTCACACACACACACACCACCTCTGTGACTAGTTTCTACCTACCTGCAAAGAAAGCTGGGAAATGTAATGTTATGGATGGAATTATGTCCTTCCCAAATTCATATGGTGAAGTCCTAATCCCCAGGACCTCCAGTGTGACTGTATTGGAGAGAGAGCCTTTAATGAGATCGTTAAGTTAAAATGAGGCTGTTAGGGTAGACCTTAATTCACTCTGTGTCCTTATAAGAAGAGGAGATTAGGGCATACAAAGAGACACCAGGGATGTGCATGCACAGAAGAAAGGTCATGTAAGGACACAGTAAGAAGTTAGTCATCTGCAAGCCAAGGAGATAGGCCTTAAGGGAAACCAAGCCTGCTGACATCTTGATCTTGGACTTTAGCTTCCACACTGTAAGAAAATAGACTGATGTTGTTTAAGCCATCCAGTGTGAGCTACTTTGTTATGGTAACTCTTGGAAACTAATACATGTAATCTAGCTATGAGCCCAGAAGAAAGTAGAAATTGCCTTAGTGATTAGCTAGCAGTCTCTGCCACAATGTGGAGAACACCATTTACTTATCATTTGTTCATTCATTGATTCATTCGTTTATTCATTCATTCATTTGATATTTATTGAGTGCTCTTCTAGGCACTTGGTCTAAGGTGAACAAAATATACCAAAATCTCTGCTTATCTACAGACTAGGTTTTATGAGATATTGAAGAAACCAATTACCATTGAGTCACCCTGCCTTATTTTTTTTAGCACCTGTCACCATCTGAAATTATCTTGTTTATTGATTTGTTGACTTGCTTATCATTATCTCCCTCCTCCCCTTCAAAAATGAGCTGCAGCCCTTTTTTGCCTTATTTCTTATTGTATCCTTAGTGCCTGAAAGATGCTTGGCAACAGGAGGTTTTCAGCATTTATCTGTTGAGGATTGAATGAGAGATATCATGGAATTATATTCCAGGAAGCAAAAACTATGTAATGAATGATTTTTTTGATGATAAGGGAGAGTGAACAGAATTTCCTTTTCTTATATTAGAAAAAAAAAAGTGCCTGGTTACCAATCCTGTCCTTTAGTCCCTGAAGCCTTTTCAGCTGTTTAATCCTAAACTTTCTAGTTGTTTTCTATAAAATACTATAAGCTCAAAGTTCCTGGTATACCCAGTATGCCCATCATAGAATATTTGCATCTGAATATTTCTTGGTTTCCCATTGATTTAGGTACAGACTTGCAGAGACTCAGAGTGGTTGGGGATGTGGAGAGGTGCTGCCCGGTATCCTCACTTTAGTGATCAGGAGACGCAGACCAGGAGATCAGGCTTGCAGAGCTTGTGTGTGAGAAAATATAGCCAAATCTCTAGATTAGGTCCTGCAGTGACTCATCTAGCTCTAATCCTTTTCCTATTTTTATTAAAGGTGGAATTGAATGGTGATTATGAGTGTCAGCTCTGGACCAGGCTGCCTGGGCTTGGATACTGGCTTCAAATTAACTAGCTGTGTGACCTTGGATAAGCCCTCTGTGCCTCAGTTTTCTATATAAAATGGAGATAAGAATAGTACCTTTAACTCTTTTAAGAGTTAATACATGTAAAGTACTTAGAACAGTGACTGGTAACATTTAATAGTGCCATAGTAAGCATTTAAATTAAAGACTAAATATTGGTCTTTATTGTTATTATTATTATTGTTATTATTATTGCTATTATGATGGGATTAATTATATAATATAACAGATGCTTGAAGAATGTTTAGTTTTTTTAATATATATGAAGAACTCCAGTAAGTTTTCTAACATTTATTGACAAAGAAAAAAGATACATGGAATATCAGTAGTTTTTATCACTCCTGAAGAACTAAACATAAATCCTAACTATAGTTTCTTCATTGAGAGGTTTTTCAAAATTTTCTTATTGAAATAAAATGGATATATCATAAAATTCATCCTTTTAAAGTATGCAGTTCTCCCCAAAAGTGACCCCATCCCTATTAACAGTCACTCCCCCATTCCCCCTTCCCCCAGCTCCTGGCAACCATGAACTGACTTTCTGTCTTTATGGATTGGCCTATTCTAGAAATTTTGGGTAAATGGAATCGTACAGTAAGTGGCCTTTTGGCCATACAATATGTGGAATCAGACAGTATGTAAGTCTACCTTCTTTTACTTAATATGAGGCTTTTACGGTTCATCCATATTGTGTCATATCACAAGTTCATTCTTTTTTATGGCTGAATAATTTTTCATTTTGTAGGTGCATTACATTTTGTTTATCCATTCATCTTGTTGATGGACATTTAGGTTGTTTCTATGTTTTTGATCATTATGAATGATAGAGCGGTGAACATTTGTGAACAAGTTTTTTCTTTTACGTTTTTATATATTTATTTTGAGAGAGAGAGAGTGCAAGTGTGTGTGTGTGTGTGTGTGTGTGTGTGTGTGTGTGTACAGGGGAGGGGCAGACAGAGAGGCAGAGAGAGAGAATCCCAAGCAGGATCCATGATGTCAGCACAGAGCCTGACGTAGCACTTAATCCCAAGAACTGTGAGATCATGACCTGAGCCAAAATCAAGAGTTAGGCACTTAACCGACTGAGCCACCCACACAGGTGCCCCATGTGAAAAAGTTTTATGTAGGCATGTTTTCACTTCTTTTGGCTATGTACCTAGGAGTTGAATTGGGTCATGTAGTAACTGTACGTTTAACTTTTTGAAAAATTGCCAAACTGTTTTCCAAAATGGCTGCACCATTGAAGATACAATATTTAAGATACAATACTTGGTGATTACTTCATTCTTATTCAATTGAAAGAGAAAATGCAATCATTTGAACTTAGTATTCATAGTTGAGACTTACAGTTGTCCACAAATATTTGAGACACTGTGTCTGAGGTACTGTGATTAGGCCTGCATAAAACAAAGCAAATGAGACTTGGTTTCTATTTTCCAGAGTTGATAGAAATTTTGACTTTTCAAAGTTGACCCTCACAACCCCGTTTTTAAATTATAGATGGCTGTTCTCCTCTTCTATTACTTTTTTTTTTTTCTCTTTTGGCCATTACTATCAAACTTCTAGGGAGGACTTTCACTCAGTACTAGATTTGTCAAGACCAGAGGACAGAATGGAGCATGATGAGGTAGACATTGGATAGGGAGCCAAGATGTACAGGACCAAGGAACTCTCCAGTTGGGGGATTTGGGTGTAACTAATTGTCAACTAGTTCCATGACTGACAGTGGCCTTCCACCCCAGTATAGACATAATTTAAAAAGGAAAAACAAGCTATCTCTCATTTGTAGAGACTACATTTATTTTCCATGCCAAGAATCTGGTGGAAATTTTCATTTTTACAGAATTACTCTGTTGTTTTGGTTCAGGGTCTATGTAGTCATAAAATTTTGTGAGCTGTGGCGAATTGTATGTATAATTGTATCCACAGATCTCTTTGCTTTAAGAAGCAAGCTTCCAAGGGTGTTGTTTGGTTATGTCTACTGAGATGTATATTTCTTAAGGACGAGCAGATGGCACTTCCTTAGGTAGAATGTGGAAATTTACCAGGAGCCATCTTGAGCTTCTTGTCTTGGGGCAGCCTGGTTCTGTTCCTTCACTCGGAGGGCTGATAGTCATACCCTGCCATCACATTTCAACCACTGTTTCACCTCATTGAAATGGGTGACAATTGCATTTCACCTTGAAGCAAAGGCTGTTTACCCTCTGTGTAAACAGCTGTGAAAGGAGGCAAATGTATTTGTATTTGTGGAACGTAAAGTGAGCTTTTAATGGTCCCATGTCAGAAATTTTCTTCTCATGAGCCTGTCAAGGAGGAGGTGAGTTAAGTACAAGGTGTAAACAGGGCATTTTGGCTTTTGGAAAAGACCTGTTAGCGACATCAGTGAATTTACTGGTTTTGTTTCGTATATCCTTCTCTGCCCACCACATAAGCTATACTAATTTTATATTGTCTTCAATACCAGTTATGCTTCCCCAACCTACTTCTGTCCCTACCCAAATCCCCGTCCTCAGCCTTCAAGTTCTCTCTTCAGCCAGGCCCTCCCTCCCACTTCTCCCATCTCTCCAGCCTATAGAGATTTCTCTTGTTTTCTGACAGAATTCTTGTCAGAAGGGTAAGAGTACAATTGTAGTTGCTTTGTGGTGGGTTGATGTGTTTTTTGCCCACTAAACTGCAAGCTCTCTAAAGGCAAAAGCTCTTTCAGTGCCCTGCCTGGAGGGCTTCCTTAGTCAATACCCACTGGTTGGATTCATGAGCCCACAAGCATCAAGGTACCAGCACAGAAGCTATTGATTCTCATGAGAACACTTAGTTCAGGAAAACCATGCTGGAAAACTAGGCTTTACTGACCTTAAATAGGACATGTGATTTTTTTCTGTGCTCTCTCCTCCCCCACTAGGTAGGCCTCAAGCAGATGAGGGATAGAGAGAACATGGAAAATCTGGGCAAGCTGTGGCACTGTGACATCGGGGGAGCATGCTTATCCTTCAGAACAATTTACCAGACCCCACACCTGCCGCTTCGTGACTAGGGTTTCAAAGCTTTCAGAACTGGTGTATGCAAAGCTTGTCTTTTGATATCAGGATAAGTTTCAATGGATTTAACTCATGTTGCAGTCAGATTTCAGCACAGGAAGTTTTTTTCCTGTACTTACCATGAAACTCTCTCTCTCTAAGGCTGTTTGGTCAGCTACATATAAACGACTATGTCCAGTTTTCTCAGTCACTCCTGAATCCTTTTTTGTACGGTACCTCTCAATGTGCAAAGGAGAAGTTATAAGGAGGCAGGTGTCAGTTTTGTGAAGTGATATTTGTGTATTTATCACCCAACTATGTGTGACCCACGTTACTTAAGCCTTCTGAGCCTCAGTTAGTGCATTTGTAAATAACATAAATGACAATAACATCTCCTGCTTCAGAGGCACCGCGAGGGGCAAATGTTGTAATGCATGTAAAGTGCCTCTAACAGAGCAAGGAATCAAATTATGTTTAATTAATGATACTTCCTGTCTCCTCTCCTTTCCTTTTTGGTCAGAATGCTGAAGGTTGTCTGTATTCATGCAAGAATATAAACCTTGCCCTCTCTTGCATCTCCATGTCTGCATTTGAACGGGATGCCTGTCTGTTTTCCCTTTCATATAACTGTAGTATGGCTTTCAGGTTATCAAGCTATTTACCTGAATCAAAGAAAAAACAAGAAAGGGGTGGAGGAGGTTTATTCTTTTCTGCAAAAGGGAGAATTTAAATTTGAGAGCATGTCTTCCAAGGAACTAACCATGCTTTGCCTTTGTTGTATTTATTAATTGCATCTGAATAAGTGAAATAGGGGTATATTTATGAAATATATATAAAACATACATATGGTATATATGAGATATGATAAATTATATATATATATATTTATACATCTGCTGCTTTTCTTTCTTTTGCACATGGGAGATTAGGGAAATGGGAGGAAATAGACCAGTGCCAAACAAGCTGGCCGTGTCTGCTTGCTCACATGCTCTTGCTTGATTAACTAGAGAAAAAGGTGGAATTTTGAAAAGAAATGACTTCACATTAGGTTTTCAAACCACAAAATCCACTTCACAGTATTTTAAAAGTTTTTTTCCATTGGTTTTTTGTTTGTTTGTTTTTGTGTCTTGCTTTGGTGTGTAGGCTTATTGTTAGTCGCCTCTCTAGGCCTTGAATAAGGTCTGGCTCCCTGTTGTTCTTTCCATTAGAGTGTGCATCTTTTAGAGGAAATACAAAAGAAAAGAAAAAAATTAAAAATAAGTGATATATATGTATATATACGTGTATGTATATATATATATATATATATATATATATACACGTATATATATGTATGTATGTATACACAAATATATATATCGTCTTTTCTCTAAAAGGAGATAACAAGTGAATGAAGTTGGATTGGAAAGGTGTTAATACATTGGTATTGAGCTCTCAAAGAAAATAGTAAATGAAGAGTAAATAAACGCAAAGGGAGAAGTATGCTGAATCTGTGGAATCTTTTGGCTTATGTGTCAGGCCACAGAAGGGATGGCAGTAGTCATCCAGGGGGACAGTGATGAGCTGAGACTGTGAGAACAGTGTCTGGCTGCCGTAAGTTGTGCTACCAGTGGGTTGAGGAGGCAAGGGCAACGTTAGGGAAGCCAGGCAGGCAGTTGGGAAGAAAAGCCCGGACCAAACAGGCTGGCATTGACATGTCCTGAGGAGGACCGGCCCTTCTCGGCAGGAGGAAGGAGGGAGGAGCTCCGGCCCTATAAGGATGCTCACTGGCCAGCAGGAGTCCACCGCAAGAGAGAACCTACAACATACCCATTCTCACTGACCGGAGGAGGAGAGCGGGTAAAGGAGCTTTCACTGAGTGTTGTGCTCGTTGCCTTCCCATCGTCTCATTTGACCTTCACGGCAACCTGAGTAAATCTTGACTGTGAGTGTGTGGTTTCCTAGGACTGCCGTAACCGATTACCATAAACCTGGTGGCTTAAAACAATACGCACTTATTTTCTCATAGTTTTGGACGCCCAAACTGCGGTATTTGCAGGGCTGGTTCCCTCTGGAGGCCCTGAGGGGGAATCTGTTGTGTGCATCTTTCACGGCTGCCTTCCGTTGGCTGCAGGCAAATCACTGGCGTTTCTTGCCCTGGAGCTGCATGGTACCAATCTCTGCCTCTGTTGTTTTCTCTGGGCCTTTCCCTCTGGGTCTCTGGGTCTCAAATCTACTCTCCTACTTTTTATAAGGATATCAGTCATTGAATTTAGGACACACCCTAAAGATTTGGAAGTAGGACACACCAGAAACCTATTACAAACCCTTATTTATAATCAACCTAGGTTGAATTTTATCATTTTACCTTCCTTTCTTTCTTTTTCATTCTCTTTCTTTTTCTTTCTTTCTTCATTTTTTCTTCCTTCTTTCCATCCTTCCTGCCTCCCCTCCCCTCCCCTCCCCTCCCTCCCCTCTCCTCTTTCCTTTCCTTTCCTTTCCTTTCTATTCCTTCCTCCCTCCCTCCCTCTTCTCTTCCTCCCTCCCTCCCTCTACTCTTCCTCCCTCCTTCTCTCTTTTCTTTCTTTCTTTCTTTCTTTCTTTCTTTCTTTCTTTCTTTTATTTTTTCTTCCTTCTTTCCTTCCCTCCCCTCCCCTCTCCTCTCCTCTCCTCTCCTCTCCTCTCCTCTCCTCTCTATTCCTTCCTCCCTCCCTCCCTCCTCTCTCTTCTTTCTTTCTTTCAAATTTGGAGATGGTGAAATAGAATACTTAATGGCTGGTTCGTAATAATTTGTCTCATGTCTGGTGTGTTTGGATCCAGTCCAAAACACCATCAGGAGAGCTGCATCTTGAGGTGGCCATGCCTTGTATCATTATTCTTTCCATGAAAGGTGTGACGTGTACAAACTCCATGGGTATGCCACCATCTGATATGTACACTGCGAAAGTCTCTTTGTTACTCCAAGTTTTACTTTCCTCATGTATTAGATGGAGGAGGTTGATATAGGAGATAAGATGTATTTTTAAATAGACCTGCTACCCAGCACATACTTGAACATTTGCAGAAGATTGTGTATTTTATAGTCATGTTGTAAAGTCATTAATACATTTTCAGGGAATATGTTAAAATATTCAGGGATTTTGTTCCTGTGTTATTCTTACTTAAAGTAAAATGATGGATGGATGGGAATTCCCCCCAATGCAGAAGAGTATATATAGTGATATACAGCTGTGTTCTTGTATATAAAGTTTTAAAAGAATTAGAAACAAAAGCATTATAACGATACATGTGACAGTTAGAACAAATCTATATTTTGGTAAGAAAACAAGTTGAATTCAACTGGAAAATAAGTTATTGGCTCAATTCAATATTGCATTTTCTTTTAAAATAATAACTTCATTTATTCTGCCCACAGTGAACCCTCTTAAACATAGAGCTTCCTTCACCTGAAGCTTTACTTTTAAATATATTTTCACCAGGGTGAGAATTTTGATGTCCATGTATGTGTAAATTTCAAATCATTCCTGTTAGGATAACTTCAAAAAGAAAAACAGGAGATTGGGAAAAGAAAGTAGAAGTAAAATAGTTTGTAGAGCAGGCACTAGGGTTGTGATAAAATCCAGGGTGGAAGAAGCTGGCTTTTGGGATGAGCACTGGGTGTTGTATGGAAACCAATTTGACAATAAATTTCATATAGTGAAAAAAAAAATAAATTATGCCCCCCCCCCAAAAAAAAGAAGAAGAAGCTGGGGCACGGGAAGGGGTAGGAGATATGTTGGGGGGAAATGAAGGAGACACTTTCAGGCTGTGTCTCTGGCATGACTTGGGAGTCAGTACGGAGTCTCAGCCAGACAACACTCGTGTTGAATGGAGAACCAGAACAAGAAAAGAGTGGCTTCTCATTACGCTGTTTGCAACACTGCAAAGTAAAATTTGAAATAGCTGGTTGAAACTGTGCAGCAGAAAGAGCTTGAAAAGATTTGAACAAGGGAGAAAGATAAATTATTATTCACTTAATTATCACACATGGAGGATAGAAAGATTTTGTCACACTCTTGGTTTTGTGTTACTGTCTTAATTTGTGTTTGTTTAGTAAAGGCAAACATTTATAAGGCCTGCATATATATATATATATATATATATTTTTTTTTTTTTTTTTCCCCAAGATTTCTTTGTTTCTTGTAGCCTTATCTTCCTTTTAGGATCTAAAGATTCTACCCTGGGGGCATTTAAACTGAGAGACTAAAGTGTTTTATTATTATCACTTTTTTTTTTTTTAATTTTTTTTTCAACTTTTTTTATTTATTTTTGGGACAGAGAGAGACGGAGCATGAACGGGGGAGGGGCAGAGAGAGAGGGAGACACAGAATCGGAAACAGGCTCCAGGCTCCGAGCCATCAGCCCAGAGCCTGACGCGGGGCTCGAACTCACGGACCACGAGATCGTGACCTGGCTGAAGTCGGACGCTTAACCGACTGCGCCACCCAGGCGCCCCTATTATTATCACTTTTAACTTCAGCTCAGTTTGTCTATGTAGACGGAACCCTAATATAACCCATGTAGTATACAGCCTACTGTGTAATAGGTGTTCAGTAAAGGGTTGACTTGCATGTGCACCAAAAAAATTTAGTAGCTATTAATAATACTTTCTTTCATGTTCAGTGCTGTGTCACTTATTGGGTTAAGCTAGGAACCTACACCATTTTTTTTTTTCATAAATGCAAGTCTATTTGACCACTTACTTGTCACTTTGATGCTGCTGCTGAAGGCCCCGAACATTTATTAGGTGCTTGCTATGTGCTAAGCGTTGCTTTAGCCACATTAAGATATTATCACATTTAATCTTGTAAACAACCCCAAATGGGTCAACTAGTTAGTAACCGAGTTACTCAAAATACTTAAACTATGTATAGACAAAGGTAGGTTGTTTAAAACACACACACACACACACACACACACATTTTAAGGATGCAGATACTTAAAGTTTAAAAAAATGAATAACACTGAAGGAAGAAAAATGTAAAGATATTGACTAATGAGTGGATTGTAAAACTTGATTATGTTATTTAGGGAAGATTATAAACAAGAATAATTTAAGAAGACTGTATTTTCTCCATTTGTTAAACTATAAAATGAACACTGGGATACAGTGGTGCATTGATTTTTTAATATGTGTCTGAATTTTTAAAAGTTGAAATTCAGTCAAATAATATATGTATACGAAGCCAGGATATTCCTATAGCAAATGGTAAATATTTGCTTGCACTTACAAGTCAGCTGGATGAGGCACAGAATAGTGACTCATTCAATGGCCAGAGCCAAGAATTGAACCCTGCAATTTGGTTTCTTGCTACTTTTTCTCTCTACTTGATTTCCTCTCCTTCCTTTTCTGTAAATATTAAAGAATGGGCACATTCTAGTCTTCATACTTAGTTGTTTTCCCAAGTTGAACTGTGGCTGAGAATGACCCCGATTTCAAATACCCCATGTTGGTTTTTAGAAAATAGAGAAACACCTAAGTGTGGTACCTTACAGGTTCACATTATCATGAATTCCAAGCTGCTGCAATTGTCAGTGGACCATTATGGCTCGCACAGGGTTTATTTGGTTTGGAGTTACTTCAACTTTCCAAAGACATAGTGAATTTGTAAAAACAGATCATTGATGATAACCCAGAACACTTATGTCTGAAATATTGGGTGGATGCGGCAGTTAGGATATTTTTTTTTCCTGATGGTTGTCTGGTCTTTAAAGGCATGGCTGTCTAGTTGCCACCGGATTGAATGCTTCTGAAGATTAGCCTTTCATTGTTTGAATGTTTTCATAGCATTGTTGTAATAAGCATCTTCATACTTCACAGTTGAGATCTTGACTTTTAGAATAAAAAAAAAGTCAGAGGCTAATCATAACAATTAGCTAATGTGTCAACAATTAGCACTTTCCATCAACCTGCTCTAAAAGGAGACTCTTCTTATCCACTAGCAGACAAAAATGCAATGATGTAGTTAAGAAAAGCACTGAAATTGGCTCCTAGAGTCCCCTGCTGTAGCCAGCTAAATCCCCAGGGCATTGTTTACCGTGATTATTCTGCCATTATGATGTTATTGCATAGGCGGAGGGGGGGGGTGGGTAGTATGCTCAAAATAAGTTGGTTCTTTTTTTCTAAAAGACAAAACAAAGCTTTAAAAGAAAACAATCCCTTTCTGGCTGCTTTTGGAAAAGTAGAACAAAGCTGCTGTGAAAGGTCAGCCAGTTACAGTACTTTAGTGTTTAACTGGTAAATATTTTTTAAAAAGAGTATATTTAATATTTTACCATTTGGAAAATTTTCAATGTGCTGCAAGTCCAGCACAACTCAATCAATGTAAGATTTCAGAGGTCTCTGGTGGGGATTTCTTGACAATGGATACATTATATTCTGTGGCCATCTATACCACTGCTTGGTTGAAATATGTTTTAACATCTTTTATATAATCCTTCTAGTAATACAAGAACATTTATACTGCATCTTTTATAAAGAACCACACAGTCCTTTACACAGGCCCATATATCTATGTAAATACCATGGGTTTATCTTTAAAACAGCCTTAAAACAACTTGTAAATCCCCAGTAGCATCTCAGAATTCTGTGGGTAGGAAAAATTTTAACTAAAACTGGGATCGCCTTTCAGACGGCTCCTGTGAGTGCTTGCAGGCTACTGGCAGAGTGCAGAGGTTGTGGGCCGAGAGGAGAGGTGTGCTGGCCAGGCGGGGCAACGAGCCAGTGCCAAGGCCCCTCTCAATGGGGCAGGGTGGCTTGAAAAGTGACGCCCTGAATGGCAGCCAGGGCTGTTGCCTTAGAACATGGAGAGTTCAAGAGGAACTGAGCTGTCCTCTGCCGCTGATTCTTGGCAGGGAAGTCTGGGGGCCTGTGTCCATGCTAGAGATGACAAGGGAACACATTTGAGCCATCTGCAGAGTTGGAAACAAAGACAGGCATTGGGCTTTTGCAACAAGCAGAAGCTGGCGAATGAGCTCAGTTGGGGCTTCCCAGAAGATGTGTAGAATGCAGCGTAGGCTGTCTAACTGGGCAAAGTCTACAACAGTGGTGTTGCACCCCCATATTTCAGGAAGCTGATCGCTGTCAAGATGTCATGCAGACTTGATGGACAAGATGTGAAGCAGAACTATCTTTTGGTGTTTGCTTAATTTCCACGGGAATGGTTTCCCAGCCAGCTTCACTTTCTGGGTCTCCTGATCACTCAGTTCTAAAGGCTTGCTCCTCAAAGTATGTATGGTCCTTAGGCTGGCTGCATCAGCATTCCCCTGGGAGCATGGTAGAAATGCACATTCTTGGGACTCACCCCCGGCTTAATGAATCAGAATTGGTATTTTAACGAGACCCTCAGCTAATTCTAATGCACGGTATAGTTTGTGAACCCTTGCTCCTCTACAAGCCATAGTGGATCATATTGGTTCATTTATTTTTCAATTCATACGATTAGTGCAAAATGTGTGGAGGATGTGCACTAGAAAAAGATGATATTTTATTTTTGAAGGGCTGACAGTTTAGTGATGGAGACAGACAAATAAAAAGGAAGTACACGTGAGAGAGATGGGTTCAGAGTGGTTTGACATGTAGAGAAGGGAGTGTGTCTGTGTCTGAGGAGTTCCCACAGGCTCTGTAGAGGTTACGTTTGAGTGTTGAGTCTACAGGGAGTGCAACTATGTCGGAGAGGAAGGAAAGAGTCTTTCAGCCAGTAGAGGTATTATATAAAAGTCTGAACAAACATGGGGCACGTAGAAAATGATGAGAGATTTCACGTTGCTAGAGGCCAGGTGTGTGCATGTGTGTGTGTGTGGTAGGTGTGATGTGTATTACAGCACTTGAGTGTGGGTCTTGATGAAGGCATCATTGTATTTTCTGCTTTATCTCCAGTGCCTAAAATAGTGCTTGCTATAGACTCGGTACTCAATGAATATTTATAAGATGAATGAACGAAAAGAGTAAGACAGGAGAGGTAGTAGGATCTGATTATGAAGCTAATGAATGTGGACTCTGTCTTAAAGACACCAGAGACTTTTCAACAGGGCAATAACATGGCCACATTAAATGTGGATGGTAGCAAAGCAAATGATCAGAGTAGGGGAAGCGTGGAAGAAGGGGTGCAGGGAGGAGGCCGATAGCAGTAATGCAGAGGAGCTGCTGACGAACGTTTGGACAAAAGTCATGGCACTGGGCGTGGAGAACCGGTCCAATTATGGTTAGAAGGCAGAAGCGGGACAACTCCTTGACCGCTGTGGAGGTGAGGGGAAGGGAGAGGAAGATCTCACAGGAATTGCATTTCTAGTTCAGGTGACTGGTGAGAGAGGCAACAGCAGAAGAAGGACTGGGGAGAGGCCTTTGATTTGTTTTGGAATGCACCATTTTAGGCGCCCGGGGAACACCCTGGAGATATCCAAGAAGTGGTTGGAAAATTAGGCCTGAAGATACAGATTTGGGAGTTGTTGGCACCGAGAACAGGAAGAGAGAGAGTGCACATGAGAAGTGCAGCGTGATAAGGAAGAAACCCTGGCCTGCAGCCGATCAGGGGACATGCAGAGGGCTGCAGTACTTCAGCTGCGGAAGTAAAACGAGCACAATCAGAGGAGAAGAGCAGAGCAGTTTCGGAATCCCCACCTTTGAGACTCTCCTATCTCTTTGTTTCTTGGCACCTACATGGCTATGGTTGCATATATTTGTGATTACTGATTTGACTGACTTACTGGATGCAATGAGAGAAGGGATCCTGTTTTAATTGTAGGGCTGGGAGCAAAGAAGCTACTCATTGCCCTTTTTTTTTTTTTTTTTTTTTTTTTTTTTGCATAAAGGTAACAGGAGGGAGTTGTCCACACTGTCAAATGTCACAGAGATGGTTAGTAGGAGTCAATCTAGGAAAAGCCCATCAGATCGTCAGCTTTCACTGGCGACCTTCAGCATTAACGGTTTCATTGGAGTGGTAGCCGAGGACCTCACATTTCTGTGGGTTGACAAGTGAGTAGGAGTGGAGCTGGGGCAGATAATAGAGGCCAGTCTTTAAGGACATTTGGCAGTGAAGGGAGGGGCAAGAAGAATGGAAAGGATAAGCTGCTGTTTGATGGAAGAAGTCAACCATTTACCAGAATGTTACTAGAACATAGAATGTCTACTATGTGCAAGTCGCTTGGTGCTGGGCACTGGTGATAGAGCAGTGAGTAAGGCAGACATAGTCCATAGATAAGGGGTAATTAACAAAACAATTAATCAAATAATTGTATGCATGCCAAGAGTTGTGGTATGTGAAACGCAGATCAAGTGCAGGATGAACGCTGTGTGAGAGTGTAATAGCGAGAGCAGAAACTGTGGGAGGTGAGGAAGGTGAGCTCTGAAGGATGAAGGGGGTGGAGAGCATTCCTGGCAGAGGGAACAGTATGTGCAAGGCTCTCAGGTAAGAAGGAAGCTGAAGAATTGAAGAAGCTGTAGGTGAGGGGGACAGCAGCTCAGTGTGTGACTGGTGAGGCTTGGTTTGGGGAGAGGGGGTTTGGTTTTTCAGGACCTTGAAGACAGGGGTCTTTATTCTGAGAGCCCTGTGGAGTCACTGATGGGTCTTATGCAGGAAAATGCTATGATGTGATATGTTTTTGAAAGATCACTCTGGGGGTGCCTGGGTGGCTCAGTCGGTTGGTTGAGCGTCTGACTTCGGCTCAGGTCATGATCTCACAGTTCGTGAGTTCGAGCCCCACGTTGGGCTCTGTCTGTGCTGACAGCTCAGAGCCTGGAGCCTGCTTCCAGATTCTGTGTCTCCCTCTCTCTCAGCCCCTCCCCCGCTCACACTCTGTGTGTGTCTCTCTCTCTAAAACAAATAAACATTAAAAAAAAAAAAAAAGATTACTCTGGCTGCTGTGGAGGAGATTGGGCTCTTACAGTATCGACAAGAGAGTGGATAGCTCTTTGGACTGGGGATAATGGAAATAGAGAGCAATGGATGAATTCACAACATTTTTAGGGGACAAAATCTTGGTGAGTGTTTGATTATGGAATAAAGAAGAAGCGGATGTAGAGTTAATTTCCCGGTTAGTGCAAATGAATGCATGATGGTGCCCTTCATGAATATAAGAAATTATTGGAAGAGGATTAGCATGGTGGGAAGAGGTTGAATTTGATGCCCAGGAGGAGATATCTAAGAGGCAGTTGATCTGGAGTACAGAGGAGACTCTGAAATGTGAGGCTATGTGTAGAGAATTTGTAGAGCATGATTGGAAGTTCAGTGGGAATTCTAGAAGTTGATATCCTAGGGGGAAGGGCTAAAGGAATCAGGCAAACGAGTCACAGGCATCTGAAAAGAGACTAGCACAGTCAGAATTTGGGTAAATTTGAGTTAAAATGACACAAAAAATAGGCTATGGGGTTGTTAACACTCATCTATTAATATATTTAAGGAATAGAGAGGTATACTGTATTTCTTTCCTGAACAGTATAATTTTATCTACATATAGAGGAATACATAGAATAAATGAAGGGTTTACAGAGGAATGAATGAAATGGTTCTTCAGGGTGTCCTCCATTTCTGGGGTTTTGTGAGTCTATGAAGTATTTCCTTCAGTGAAGATACAAATTCTGAAATAAAAGTCTAATTGACCAGATCTGAGTTTTCTCTAGAGTGTAAATACATTTATAGAACACATTTGTTTCAAAGGAGTAGCCATAGCTACTCTTCCCTGGTTATAAAATGTAAGCTCCATTTCTGTTCTTTTCTTGGTTTGGCTAAGAACTGAACAGGGCTCTCTTTCAGTGGCCTGGTGAAAGGAAACCTCAAATGTGTTTTAAAGACCACCAATTAGTTAACATCACTGCACCCACCAGCAGTTAGTTGCTCATCAGTCTGATATTATAGAACTTCTTTAACATTGGGATAAAATCTGAGACTCAACAACTCTGATTTATTCCATTGCTCCATAGCTGAGTAAGCATAGGTTCAGAGAGGGATCATGATTTGCTAAAGGTTGCACAGCCAGTTAACAGCAGAGTTGTGATTCCAACCCAGACAGTGCTATACTACAGTCTTTCTGAGAATTTAAAATATGTCAAGTATTATAGCCTGTTTTATATATTGAAGGTGTAGAATTCATAGTAATTTGCCTTAATTTAGTCATCAAGCCAGAAGTGAATCCTATGTCTTCCTAATCTACCATTTATGAACAAAAAAGACTGGTGTGATATTTTAAGGGATTATTCAATGAACTAATGTGTCAGTACTGAGAGAATTTTGAGTTGTCAGAAAAAAATTACACTAGGAGCCAAATCAGGCAAGATTAAGTGAATAATTAGGCCAGGATTGGACATAGCAGTTAGAATAAATGAGAAACAAATTTGGAAAGTGATTCATCTGAAGTTTTATTCAGCTGGGGGCAGGTACAACTATGAGTTAAGGACAGAGAAGTTCCTGAATCTCAGCAGGGGAACTGTCTGGAATGGTATTTCCAGCCCTGGTTGCACAATGGATAAAGCTTGAGGTGTTTTAAAACCACTCCTGATGCCTAGACCCCACCTCTGACCAATTAGGTCAGAATTTCTAGGTGTGGGCTCTTAATTTTTGAAAAGCTAATTAGTTAGACATTTCTAATACTAACACCTAAGTTAGAGGTACAGGCAGGGAGCCCCAGCATTCTGCAGAATGGAATTATAACTGCAGGCACCTTGGCTGGATGAGTCCTGAAGGGTGGCACTTGGGGAGATAATTCTCCTGGTTAGGGTGAAGTGTAGGCAATTGTTTTATATGTTTAGTATTGAGGTCTCCAGAAATGTTTGCAAGAACAGTCTCACACATGGGAATTATAAGGGGTCAAAAGTTGAAAGATCTAGTGGAGAAGGTATTGGAGCTACAAATACCTCGATTAGAATCCTCATTTCACTTCTCACTTGTTGTGGGGCCTTGGGTCCTAGCAACAATTTCTCGGAGCCTGTTCCCCCATCTATAAAATGGAGATAATGACAATGACAGTAATTATAGTTTACTCTTAGGATTGTGAGATTTTAAAATAACCTTAGAAATAACAAATGGGAGGCATACAGTTCCTGCGTATAGTGGTCACTCAAATTTGCAGTGCTTCCCCTACGTCTACTCCGTTAGTCATCATCCTCGAGAGAATGTCTAGTTTGGTCAGTGTTAAAGGTGGAAAGAGCTGAGGGCTGGAAGCATTGGGATGGGTAAGAATAACATCTCAGAAAGATCAGTTGGAAGGAGCTAATTCAATACCACAAAGCTGGGTATGGATTTTTCCCTTTGAAAGTTGTCCTAGGACCTTTATGGAAAAAAAAAATACACACACACACACACACACACACACACACACCACTTTTGCTATCCCCAAAACTCTACCTCACCTATTTTTTTTGGAAGAGGTCTTACTATCTAGCTGGATATTGGACATGGCTTTTTTCCAGAGTATAATGTTCAGTTACAGTCTGGTTGTACTATTCAAGAGCTGTTCTAGATGCTTCTATCAGGAGGAGGCAGTGACAGGGTCTAAGGAAAGTCCTAGAAAAAGGAGCAAGTTGACTCTCCTCTCAGGTTATTAGTGGATGAGAGGCCATCGATGATATTACAGACATACCAAATGGAAATGTTTCACAAACAAAGCCAAATAGCTCAACTCGATAACTCTTACACCAGACATGATTCTAATCCTAAAATAAATACTGTTTTCTCTTTTCTTATCAAAGGTAAGGCCAGTTCTAGCAGCTCCTGGTCTGCATTTCACTAGAGAGGGTTGGAGTTTGTTGTATGTCAGGAAATTGCAGTCTGGCTTTTCTTAGGAAATTCCAGAAAGAGAAACAGAACAAGGCAGGAGCCGTATAGTGGCTGAACCAGAATTCCTGTTGTGGTACCAGAAGGTGGGTGGTTCTGAACACATGGGCTATTATTAACTGAAATAATAGTGCACAGCACAGGGGCTGCATAATGAGTACTATGTTGCTTACAACTCTTACCATTGTATTTGGACCTTCCCATGTACTGGGAAGTAGTCTCTATATTTGACATGTATTACCTCTTATTATCTCTTTTAATTTTCGCAACAACTCTATTATATATTATTATCATGGGACCCAGAGAGGTTAAGTAATTTGCCCAGGGTCACAGAGCTACAGCTGTTCAAAGTTGTTCATTTGCCATTCATTTATTCAAGTATTCTTATTGAGTACCTATTGCATAGAAGCCTCTGTCAGGAGCTGGCGATAAAGCAATGACCAAAGCAGACACAGTCCCTTCCCCAATGAGATGATAATTCAAGTGGGATTGGCTATACATAAAGGGATGAACATACCTTATGTGGTGGTTAATGCTATTGAGGAAAATAAAATAGGGAAGGGGAAGGGGATGCTATAGGTCAAGGTAGAGGGTGTGTTTCATGCAGGGATAGAGGAAGGTCTGTGTGATGAGTCCTTTGCTCTGGAATAATTTAGGAGGCCATGATGGCACCTAGATGCTTGAGAGTAAGGACCTAAGCTATGTATTATCTCTTTCATGTCTGTCTCCCATGGAAAGTTTCTATGTACTAAGAATTACATGTACTGGGGCAAAGTCCTTGATGTTGGTATGGGAGCAGACCTTGGCATAGGTAGGAACCTTGGGGGCATTTGGGGAAAATGCTTGGATCTGGTCAGGAGGGCTCATTTTGCTACTGGAACAGAAGATTCTCACCTACCTTCTGAACATCTACATGAGACTTTGTGAGGCAGGGATGTGGACATGTGTTAGTTAGGGTACAGGCTGATAGTGCCTCGAATGAGATAGGATATTTTTCTCATACATATGATCCTGAGGTGGCAGGCAATTGAGGGTGGGAAGGTGCTCTGCTCTGCGAGGCTGACCAAGGATCCCTTTGTTTTGTGGCTTCTGCAACTCCTGGAATGTTGTCTCTGTCTGTATGTTCCTCAGCACCACGTTTTATTTTGAGAGAATGAGGCAAGAAAGAGTGGGTGACAATGAGGTTCCTTTTTTGCAGGGGAGGTGGAGAGATCTCTTCCCCCATCCCGTTGGCCAGCACTTGGTCACGCTTGGAGGTAGTGGGTCAAGAGTGCAAGACTCTGGAATTAGACTCTTGGGGTTCACATCCTAGCTCTGTCACTTGGTCAAGTTAGCTAACCTCTTAGTTTCCTCATCCATAAAATAGAGATGATGAAATAGCACCTAGCTCCTATGATGAGGATTAAGTGTGTTAATTTGTAGAGTACCTAGAACAGCACTATGTGCTTGTTTATCATGTAAATAACTGGCCACACTAGGCTGCAAGGAAAACTGGGGAATGCAGTTTTGACCCGGGCAGCCCAGTATCTCATCGAATAAAACTTAGCAGGGGTTTTGTTACTAAAAGGAGGAAGAGGGGGGATAGGTATGGGATAGTATGACTATATACTTTTCTTCTAAAATGGGCCACTTTTGAGAGTGACAAGATGCCACTATTACCAATGACACTGAGATAACAGGTTGTAAACCAGAACTATCCTGGAGAAAATGGTATGTTGCAGTACCTCATCACGGGGATTATGAACAATCTCCACCACAGCACATCTGATTGGCTTATTCAGGGCTTTTTAAATTTAAGAATTACAATTTGTGGGGCACCTGGGTGGCTCAGTTGGTTGAGTCTCTGACTCTTGGTTTTGGCTCAAGTCATGATCCCTTGATTGTGGGATCAAGCCTTGCATTGTGCTGAACGTGGAGTCTGCTAGGGATTCTCTCTCTCTCTCTCTCTCTCTCTCTCTCTCTCTCTCTGCCATTCCATCCCCTATTAAAATAAATAAACAAACTTAAAATATTGCAATTTGAGAAGCTGACTTCTGTTTTCAGCAATAAGTGGAGGGGTAGGTGGAGAGGGCATGAAGTATTAGTCCCATTTAAATTAAACCCCACAAATGGGACGTCTGGGTGGCTCAGTCCATTAAGCTCCTGACTTTGACTCAGCTCATGACCTTGCTATTTGTGGGTTTGAGCCCCATGCTGGGCTCTGTGCTGACAGCTCAGAGCCTGGAGATTGCTTCGGAGCCTCTCTCTCTCTGCCCCTCCCCTGCACGTGCTCTGTCTCTTTCAAAAATAAACATTAAAAAAACTTAAATTAAACCCCAAACTACCAGACCTCTTGGAAAAGTATGCATATTAACAAAAGAAACTCTGGTTAAACGTGAAATCCATATTGAGAAGGCATTCACAGTGCCTAGCACTCTGCTAAGTGCATTAGGGAAAACCTAAAAAGGAGAAAGCACTCTGGGTGTTTTCATCTTCTGGTGGAAAAAAAATAGTCTCGATTGGTTTGTGATTGCTTTGGACAGAAGACCTAAATATCAGCCTTCAAATCAAACATTTCTCAGGTGTGAGCATCTCTGTTTATTTCATCTCCACCTTTTAAAATTATCTTCAATATTGGCAAATGGATTCCTAACAGGCTTCAAAAGCTCTACCTTTTGCCAAGTTATTCTGAAGTGTTCTTAGAGTCTAAAGAAAAATTAGCCTTGCTCTGGGACTCCGAGAGAGAGGAGCCTTCGCTAAGTAATAAATAATGGATCCAGGTTGGAAAGGGAGGTGACCACCTACAGTGTGAGGCACAGAGAATTCAAAAACCTCCTTGAAGAACCTAACCAGCCTGCATTTTCTTTTTCTTTCTGAGAGACCTAATATGTTGTGGCAGATAAGGAGAAACAAATGGGAAATGAATGGGAACTCCAGGTTCCTAACAACATAAGAAAATGTAACAAAAAAACCACGTTGGGTTGAGAAGAGGAAAAAGGATAGCCAACCGTAAAAATCCATCCTCTACCTTACACACGCCCAACAAATAAACCAATGCATTTCAGCAAATGGTAAATAATGCTTAAAATGGCAGAAGCTAGAGTTGAACAAATAAGAACCAGGTGTTGGGAAGAAGGAAAATCAAAAAGAGCATACATTTTCCGTCAACAATCCCCACCATAAATCGTAGCAATGCCACCATCACGACCTGGAGCCCGCAGGGAAGAGACTGTTGTAAAAATGATAAATCAGAATCACTACACACCGGGTCTTGATAAAACAAAGAAAGTTGATTCCAGGGTTTGATATATATATATATATATATATATATATAGTCACAGAGAAACAACGCTTGATCAGGGAAGAGCCAAATGTGAGGAAATGCAGAGTTTGGAATCTGGTGGCTGCTTAATATTCCAACGGAACTGAGCACGGGATAATACAGTGGGAACTGATGACTCAGTGGCAGCTGGCTGCAGCAAAATAGAGATATATTACAGACTCCTTCGCACGAACAGAACAATATATATGCCAGTGCCTGTTCATCACACTTTTATGTATTCTTCATATCTGGAAACAAAAGAGAATATAGTGTCTGTACCACCTTCATAAAATAGGGTTAATGTATTTTCTGGGGTTTTGTTGTTGTACTTTGATTCCTTTCAAGAAGCAACACGCCCTTTAAGAGAAAAGGTTTATGTGTAAACATGAGCTATGGCCGGTGCATTTCTTAAATGATTTGCCCTAATTGCACTCCTGATAGACCCTCTGATTCTGCAAATTGTGTGTGTGTGTGTGTGTGTGTGTGTGTGTGTGTGTGTGCACGATGGAATAACTGAGGTGCTAGTGATGCAGAAACCACATTGAGGGTGACTGGGTGTTTGGTTGAGTACCCTCAATCAGACTGTGCTACTGGATCTCATAAGCACTAGATCACGTGCTCCCAAGGTCTTCTAGGGACTGTTAATAAGTCAGCAACGTTTCTAGAAGGGGAGATGGGAGATCTGTGTGTAAGAATTTCAGAAGGATTTAAGTGAAAACACAGTTATCACAAGGAGTTTTAGACAAAGTGCTTACTTAGCTCAGAGTCATCTGACCCTAATAAGTCCATGACACTGGTTCCATGAAGGAGAAAGGATTATGGCTGTCTTTAGCCTTCTGTTTTCTTAGCTGGCTTTGCTTGGGAGTTGGTGATCAACATCTGGTAGCTTGGCATGGCCATTCTAGGCTTTAGGTTTTTATCCAGTGACTTCTTTCTCCATGACCGCATGACCCTTGTCCTGCTTGACAGCAGTGGTTCCCAAGTTGTCGTCCCTGGACCCCGCAGCATCAGCATCAGGGAACTGATGGGGGGGGGGGAACTAGTCCATGGGGGGAACTAGTTAGGAATGCAAAGTCCCAGACCTGCTGAATCAGAAATGAGAGGACGGGGTAACTTAGCAAGCTGGGTTTTAACAAGCTCTCATGCACACGAAAGTTTGTAACATCAGTCTGGGGGAAGTGGCCTACAGTTGCTAAGGGCTTCTATGTGATTACTGAGTTAGATTTGTGGTATTTGTTGTCATACAATCATGCTTGAGTTTAGAGATGCTCATCGCATCTTAAGGATGAAAAAAGTCAGGGGCGCCTGGGTGGCTCAGTCGGTTGAGCGTCTGACATCGGCTCGGGACATGATCTCACGGTCCATGAGTTCAAGCCCCGTGTCGGGCTCTGTGCTGACAGCTCAGAGCCTGGAGCCTGCTTCAGTTCTGTGTCTCCCTCTCTCTCTGCCCCTCGCCTGCTCACACTCTCTCTCTCAAAAATAAATAAACATTAAAAAAAAATTTTAAAAAAAGGATGAAAAAAGTCAGACCCAGGATTTCAGCAATGTGCTCGAGATCATGTGACCAGCTGAGCAGCAGAGTTAGGATTGTGAACCTAGGTCCTTTTGATCCAAAACGTGTTCTTTCTACTCTACCATGGTGAATAGCTATGGCTCCATATTTGCTCCCAATTGGTACAGAAAGGAACCCAATTATTTCTTCAATGTCCTTAGAATTAATGACCTCTTCTTAAGTGATCGATACAGCTATTTGTTAGGCTGTTCTGCTATATGGGCTTTATTTTCATGTGATTCAAAACTTGTAATCTTTTACATGGAAGGGTTGAACCCGCGAACATTTATCGGCTTTCTGGATGAAGGTCAAAGTAAGCAGACATGAGAGGTGGTATGTAGAGAATAATGGAGAACATAAGTATCAGGAGTCAGAAGCCTGGGTTCACGTCTATAGTTCAGTGGCCGTATGACTAAATCACCTAATTTCTCTGAAACTCAGTATTTTCACATCTGTAAAATGGGAGGAAAGTCTTACCTCTCCCAGAGGTTATGGAGAGGGTCAAATGACAGAAGGTAGAGGAAAATGCCTTGAAACTCCATAGTGTCCTTGAAATTTAGAATCATACTATTGTTTATATAATGAGGAGGTAAGGATTTAAGATAAAGTTATCCATGCCCTCAGTGTCAGGGATGCTCTGTCTCCGCTTTGGATTGTTTATGCTGTAGGGATCAGGAACCTCATGAGACAGTCACTTAAGTGTATCTTTGGCAGATAAATTAATTGCTCTCAGGCACAGTGCCAATCCTCATAAATAATGGCTGCGGCACTGGGAGAGGTTTGGGATTCTGTGTGATCAGGAGAGATAGAGCCTGTGAAAAATGGTCAGGTTCTGGTGGTGGTCACAGTGGCAAATAAACTATGTCAGACCAGGGAGCATCCAATTTGAGAAAGAGGCTGGAGCTCTGAGGTGGGACCCAGAAAATGGGAGAACAAGTCTGGGGGATCTGAAATGCTGATGGACAGGTGACTTTTAGGGATGCTCTGGTAACCTGCAGGGAGACTGAGTCATGGGGAAATTTTACATCTTCTCCATGTAGGCAAACTATGACTCTAAATCTGAACTATTTCTCTCTCTCTCTCTCTTTTATTTTCCCGAATTTTTCAACATATGTTAGATATTACAATTGTATTTTTATTAAAAATACTACACGTAAGATACTGAGATAGACATTACATGTGTATTAAACCATTTAATGTTTAGAACAACCTTGACCTTTTGGTGTTATTATTCCCATTTTGCAGAGGTAAAACTGAGGCCCAAGATGGTTAAATAACTTGCCAAGAGGACATAGTAAGTGGTAGAGCTGGGTCTGGGACATTGGGCTGTCTGGGCTCAGGCCAGTCTTCTTCCCCCCAGTCTTTGCTGTAGAGCTATGGACACCCAAGAGATCACAGCTGTAGAGACTGGATCCAGCCCTATATAGCTCTGATGGTGGCTCTTGGTGTCTGAAGCTTCCTAGAATCTCATTTTTAGGGCTTCACAGGTGCCCAGAAGTCTTGACAATGTCCCTCCAATACATAAAGCTAGTCAACTAGATCAGCCCACCCCCACCCCCCACCCCCAATCCATGCTCTGTTCATCCTGAATTTCTTCTCATCCTGCAAATACCATGCACCTTTGTGACCCTGGTCAGCTGTTTCTCAACGTGTGACTGAGATCTACCTGCTGGTTAAAGATCCAAACTTCCGATCCCTGTGTTAGACCAACAGAATCAGAATCCGAGAGTGAGACCCAGCAATTTGCATTTTAAGAAACATCCCCAGATGATTGCTTTGAAAAAGGCTGAGAACCACTCGTCTGCCTTTAACTGTGCTGTACGGCCTCCTCAGAATGCCTTTCTTCCTCTCCCTCTGCCTTTTCTACCACATGAATGCGTTTAAGGTGCTACCTCAGATGTTACTTCTGTGAACTGTTCTTGGTTCCACCTCAGCGTATTTATCAATCCCCACTTTTGTTCTCCCTACCAATTTGTTTCTGCCTCTATGAGAACATCTTGTAGCGTACTTAAAATGTATCTCTGTTCTTCTCTCTACTGTGAGCTGTTTGAGAGCAGGGACTGAGCTCTATTTATTCTCATTCTTCTTCCCAGTGCTTGGCACATTTCCTGACATCAAGTGGTACCCACCCAATGTTTGCATGCAGGAAGACAGAATACAGCCGGCTTTGGTCCTCGAGAAACTTGGGGAGTGGGCAAGTACAAAAACTAGGGTATGAAGCTGGGGATTTGCCCCATTCTACTGGGGAAGGCTAGCATTCAGCTTTTAAAACCCAAGGAAAAGTCACTGAAAATCAGGCCCTGCTACCTACAAGCTTAGGACTCTTTTCTCTCTTTCAAGTTTTTTTTTTTTTTTACTTATCTTGAGTTAGAGAGAGAGCATGCAAATCGGGGAGGAGCAGAGACAGAGGGAGAGAGAGAGAATCCCAAGCAGGCTCCGTGCTGTCAGCTTGGAGTCCGAAGCAGGGCTAGAACTCACCAACCATGAGATCATGACCTGAGCTGAAGTCAGATACTTAACTAACTGAGCCACTCAGGCGCCCCTACCAGCTTCTGACTCTTAAAATTCCTCATTGCTCTAATCAAGAATTGTTCTCAGACCTCCAAGTGGGGGTCATCTGCACCAATTGATTTTCAAATGCTGGGGAAGAGGAGGGAATCATTCTACCGCTTCCACGGATTAAGTTTGTGATGGTAAATGCTCTGAGATCTGGATGTGGGAAACTTTGTCAGTTAGTATCATGTTGGGGAGAGGGTTGTCTCAAATGTGGAGATGCCCGCAAGCTGTTTTGCTCTGGGAGGGTAGGGGAGGTCCCTTCATCAAATTTTAGATGGAAGTGCCATTGTCCTGCTGGTGTTTGTGACTCACAATCTTTTAAGAAAGATTTAACCAAGGTTGCATAGTTGTGTGGGTGCCCACAGGAGACTTGATATGACAGTTTCTATGGGACTATGAGCCTGTTAGACCCTATGGCTTTGGTTCTCTGGCAGCTCCTTCTTCTGACCAGGACTAGGAGATGAGCCGCCAAAATGGTGTCTGGATAAGGAAGAAGGTCCCCTTTTTTTTTTTTTTTAAACTTTACTTTTTATTTTTATTTAGGCATTTCATTTCTGAAGTCTTCTTTTTTTACTCTGTTTACCATGTTATAAATTTACCTATAGCAATTTAGATGAAGGAAAAATTAAGGTTCGGGTTTTTTTAAAAAATTATTTTTGTTTACCGGGAACCATTAAAAAGAGAGGCCATTAAAGATTATTTTGCTTCGGTCAAGTTCCCATAGCAAATGCTAGAAGCACCAGTGAAAACCATAGCAATCCCATTCCTGGATAATTTGTTTCTGCCCTTGTTGGCCTGCATATGTTTTAAGACTTTCCAGGGTGGTTGTTTCTACTTAAGGCACATCATCTGCGGAATTCTGAAACACAAACCAGGTCTTTGAAATTTTTGATAAAGCTCAGTTCTTAATAACAGGACGGCTTCAAATGCCCTCAGAGCCACTTGGCCATCTGTAAATAAATGAAGCTCAATGAGGAAAATCGCATAAGGAAGCCGTTTTGGTTACCATTTCCATTTTGTTCATCACGTCATCAGATTGCAAGATGACAAATATGAAAAGAGTGTGAGAATGCTTTAAAAAATATTATGTTTTGAAACTTGGATCTGAGTTCAAACACTCAATCTAAAGGAGACTTGTGATTCAAATGTGAGTTATTTATTGTCTTTGTCCATTTCCAGAAGTTAAATTTATGTTGGAATAAGGCAAATTCACGGCTACCTTTGAACAACAATGGTGTACATTCTTCTGTCTGAATTACTTATTCTTCAAGCAGAGGCGCTTACATTCTGTGTTGGAGACCATGGGCACCAGTCCTGGGTGGGCATGGGTATTGTAGTCTCAGATTATTATTGTATCCCGATGTCCCCTCCTGAATGTATGCTTGATCACCGGGTTGCATTTATACCATCTGAAATGGAGGTAATTCTGATTTACAGCTCAAAATGTGGCTGACTAAGCTAAATGGTGAACATTCCATTATTTCAGTTTTATGGGTCGTGTCTGAAAGGGTTTGGTTAAAAAAATGGACCACTGCTCAAGAAGAGAAAGTCAGTTCGCATGAGGCAGTAGGTACTGAGTCAGCAAATTATGGTATGTCCAGCCTGTGTCAGGCAGACCATATGTTGCAGCTGCCCCATTGGTACGTATACACGTAAATATGCTCACCAAACACTCATAGACAGACAGGCAGGCAGACGGACAGGCAGACACCTAACATGAGGTAGCTAAGTCCTACTAGAGAAGAGAAGGGGAACATGCCACATGGGAGAGTGAGGCTTTGGCACGGAGTCTTGTGTTCATTCCTTGCCCACTCTCACACACATCTTTTCTCTGTGCCAACAGCAATGCCGGCTGCAAGGGAGGAGAGAGGAGAGAGCAGAATGTGAGCGTGTGTGAGTCTGTGAGTGTGTGTCTTCCTTGACGATGAGGCTCTCAGAGCTTTATTCAATCTCTGGCACAATGCGGCCTCTGTAGAAAAGATATTAGGAACAAAAAACAAACTTGAAGATTCAGGAGCGGGCTGCCAGAATTATTAAGAAAAACATTCAGATGATGCCATTAAAAACATATGGGGATTCTATAAAGCTCTGAAAAGAAAATGTTTAATTATGCACCGTATGCAAAAGCCATCACGTTTAGATTAATACTAAAGACTGAAACTGTGTGGGGCTTAAGTGGTCCGCAGTGATGCATCAATCTTTTTACTCCTTTAAAAATAATGTTTTTCTTTTGCTGATGACAAATACCTTTCAAACCGTTGAGATCATGCTGCTATAGTGATGCATGGAGTTTAATGAAGTCCAAAGTCACTAACAAAAGTTTCCAAATTAACTTTTCAAGGTCCTTGAGTTAGATTTCTTTCCTTTCCTTTTCTCCTCTACAATTCCCACTCATTTCCCACCCCAACAGGAGTCCCCCCCCCCCTTCCCCCTCTCCAACACACAAAGGTTGCCTATGCTGGTGGGTTGGTTAGAAATACCCAGTTTTGAGAAGGTTTCGCATTTTAAGACACTGTAATGTAATGATTCATTGCCCAACTTTTAAGTGTTAATAGTTACAATTTTGATTTCCATTCTCAATAGCTCACATTAGAAGCCTTAAGAAATACAGAGCTCTTGTCCCCTTTTAATAAATATGGAGACCCTTTTCTTTCATCTGAATCTGATGTGTTTTAGGGTCACCATCATTTCCTTTAGGTACTCGTAAATGTGAAGAATCATGATTTTCCATGGCTTTGTGTCTGAGGAGTGGCACACTGGGAAAACAAAATCAAACTTTGTAGCTAATAGAGCTTCTAAATGAGTATACTAGATGTGCTCTGAGTAAACAGAAGTCTAAACTGCAGAAAATAATTAGGCTTTAGTTATCTGATTACTGCATTCACTTTAATATTCTTGCAAGCTTAAATATAGGAAAGGTCCATGTGTGGCTTCTCACAATTAAAAAAATAGTGTATAGACCTAAAAATGATATAAGCAGGATATATTTATTTGAAAATCCTCACTCATCTTAAGGAGGTCAGAATGTATTCTGTTGGTGCTAGTTCACTGTAGGGAATGTTACGGACTTAAGCACTTAGGATTTTGATCCTCATTTATTGGGGTAGGCTTCTTTAAGTAAACATGTGGCTTATGAATTGGTGGACAGATTTGTTGCTCACACTTGAATGTGTCAAAACGTTTTGTGAAGTGTCACTCAGGCTCCCTGCAATAAAAATATAAAACTCCCCCGCCTTGTCTGTCATTTTCTATATTACATGTATGATTGAAAATTACAAATTACCCAGGCTGCAATTATTTTTAATAAAGGTGGCAGGCTCCAGGAACCTGACTGGCTTACTCAAATGCCTGTCTGGAGACAGGCTCACCCACTGCCCAGTGTGGAGGCTCTGGATTCAGGCACACGGAACATGCAGGGGTGATTTCAAATTCGATTTGCTCTTTGATTATGGAATCCCAAGTTACCCTTTGTTTCAAGGTTTTCCTCCCGTGTATTTGTTTTTGTGTGAGAAAATTTTACTTCTATTGGTTAATAGCCAGCTACTTTTTACAAAGAGCCACCTGTTTCTGAGTTTACACAGGATATGTTGGATTTATGTAATACAATAGGATCAATTTAATTACGCTTTTCCTTAAGTACAATGCTACCTGGAATTACTTTACTACCTGATACAGGCTCACTCTTTGGAGACCAAAAAAAAAACCCACACTAGCCCTGACTTAAGTTAGCTTTAAGGTATTTCATTACCCCAATTTCTTCTAATATGCATTAAAGGCTATATACTTTCAGTTTGAAAAAATGGCTGTTCTGCACTCCCCACAGTCCTTGTTATTTACAATGTTTCAAAGCTTTAGAATTACTACAAAAGATTTACTCATATAGCAGAGCATGTAAAATTTAAAATCAATAAAGTATATAAATTTTGCTTGTCTCCTTGAATTGATTCCCTACTCTAATAGCTCAATACTGTAATACTATATACTTTTTTATTTCCAATGTCATTACCCAATAATAATCTGTGGACTTTCCTGCCACAGCTCTGGGGCAGTTTGGAATTTCTGAGAACGATATTCTTCACAGACAGTTGTCACAGGCAATTGTTACTCCTTGCCCAGCTTCTAAAAACGAATAAACACATGAGAAATATTAGTTTGTTTCTGTGATATTAGAAACCCAACTAATTTCTTTTGCTGTGGTAAATATAGCTGGGCATTTGATTTTGTGGGAGAATAGAGAAAAATTTGAGTTGGGAATGCCTTAGCAGTGGTAGATTAATCCCGCAAGATGTCTTTTTTTTTTTTTTTTTTTTTTTTTCTTTTTTTTTAACAAGAGGTATGAGGTTCAGTTTTCTGTAATTTTCTAATAAGAGTTCTTCTATCACTTTGCTTGGAGTTAGAAAATAAGGCACATGCAAGAGGGAGCTAATGTTGGAAAGGTTAACTTTTCCCAACAATACACAATTTTTTAGTCTCCAAGTGTATTCTCAAGGATAAATTCGACCTCCTCTCAGAACTTGCTAGTATTTTGTGAAGTGAAACACAGCTCTCCTTACTAGATTTAGGAGTAAAGACAGTCCTCAGCAAATGGAAGCATGTGAGGCAGTGAACGATTATGCCACCACTTACCTTTAAATTCACCAGTGTAGTTCTTTGCTTAAATCACGGTGGTGGCTGGGTCCCAGTGCAAAAAAGGGTTGAGCTGACCTTGGTTTCTTGAAATGCAAAATGTCGTCAAATCCAAACATGCCGGTGAAATCTAAACTCGCTTTCATTTCTTAATGGCCACTCTCAGCCTGTAAAGAACACAGACAGATGATTGCTTACTTAGGCACAAAAACAGAAAAGAGTGTCCATGCTTGGGCCAGGTATTTTTGCTTGCTAAAGCAATGCTTTCTAGCCAATCTCTTAAATTCTTCCTGCTCTTCTGTTTGTTTAGTGTCGTGATTGACAGAACCCCCTAGAAAAAAACGCCAGAGGATCTTAATTTGAATCCCAGCTCTTCTACTTTGCTTTGTAACCTTGTGCAATGCTTTAACTTAGAGTCTACACTCATAAAGTGGGGATTAAGGACTTTGGTCCTACCTCACAGAGAAGTTGTAAAGTAAAGCACGGTGCAATCTGCGGGACCCTGTACACATCAAAAAGTTCAGATTCTACATTCCCATATTCTTTTCAACTTGGCCTAGTATTTAGCTCCAACATGGAAATTCCTCATTGATAGCTTTAGAGATAGGACTGTCAGATAAAAATACAGAATGCCCGGTCAAATTCGAATTTCAGATTTAAAAAATGTGTATATATTTGTATATACCTTCGTAAGGGGTATATAATATTTGTTGCTTATCTCAGATTCAAATTTGACTGGGGGCCTTGCATTTTTATTTGCTAATCTGACAATCTTCCTTAAGAGTTCTGGCTGGAATTGGGCGCCTGGGTGGCTCAGCCGGTTGAACCTTCGACTTCCGCTCAGGTCGCGATCTCGCAGCTCATGAGTTTGAGCCCCGCGTTGGGCTCTATGCTGACAGCTCAGAGCCTGGAGCCTGCTTTGGTTTCTGTATCTCCCTCTCTCTCTGTGCCCCTCCCCTGCTCGAGCTCTGTCTCTCTCTGTCTCTCAGAAGTAAGTAAACATTAAACAAATTAAAAAAAAAAAAAAAAGAGTTCTGGCCGGAATATTTTCTTACACTGTGTAGATAACAGACTAAAGAAGCTGGGAGTAGGCATGTGGGGGACCTTCAAGCTTCCAGCTTAATGGCTAAGGAAGTACTTAGCCCAGTGCGGTGGCTGCAAGTATTTGGTCTTCCATTACGCAAATTTGTAGTACAGAACTCAGTATCTGGTCTGCAAAAGGGCAAATTAAGCCTGATTCTCCCTTCTCTTTAGAGGGAGACAGTCTCCCTTAGGGCAGAAGGGGATTATCTGCACTGGTGAGTGTTGATGGTAAATTTCCATTGGAATGCCATTGCTATACACTGATCCTTCTTGAGGATTATCTTTCCTCCTATCCCTCAAAACCAGGTTGTGAAATTTAGAGAAAGGGCAAGACCTATCTTTAGAGGATAGAGGCATTCTCCAGGACCCAGCACCCAGGTGTTTGTGTGGTCCCTGCTGGGGTCTTGCCTGGGCCTGTCTGGAAGGGAAGATTGCTTTTGGATGTCTTTCTACTTAGTAGTTTTACTGTCAAATTTTGTTTGTTAATTATCTGTTAAAAAAAGATAAAAGAGCTCAGCTAGGCCGATTCTAATGTTAATTTTTCAAAGTGATGACCACTTAAAAAATTATCTGTAATATGATGTTATACTTGTCTCCTGACATCAGTTATGCTGGAAAAGCCTTGCAGCTAATCAAGGTTCTCTACATTTAAATCTTCAAATGCTGGCTCTGGCACTAAATACTGGATCTTTACAAGTACATAAAAGAGTAGGGTAATTTGTGTACTTCAATTACTAAAAACACTCACTATTTCAGAGCTCTAATAAAATCTGGCGAAGTCTAGGTAGTTGTCAAACGTATCCGAAGAAGAATTGATTACATTATCTAAGCTTTCTTTTTAAATTTCTTTTGCCACAAAGGTTTATACCAACTGCATCTATACTTTATATTATTGCCGTACCTTTTTCTTCTTGCATTCACATTGATATGATCACATGTGATCTGTAAATGCCCAGGACTAAGATGCCGGGAGAGTCTAGAAGGACCTGATTCTAGGACTTTTCTAGCGTTCCTAGCACACATTGGCTATTGTACTTTGGAGCAGTAGGTTTGACCCCTGTAAACCATGGCAGATGGCTACTCAGTCTATCATAATATCAAAAATGGGCCTGATAAAGATGCAGAATTCTTATGAACTCCACATACCCTCCAGAGGACAATCTACAGTTCTGACTGCCATGTGGAATGTGGTGGCCCTACCTGCAGCTGACCCTCGTCCCTTAAGAAAAGAAACTAGGGGCGCCTGGGTGGCGCAGTCGGTTAAGCGTCCGACTTCAGCCAGGTCACGATCTCGCGGTCCGTGAGTTCGAGCCCCGCGTCAGGCTCCGGGCTGATGGCTCGGAGCCTGGAGCCTGTTTCCGATTCTGTGTCTCCCTCTCTCTCTGCCCCTCCCCCGTTCATGCTCTGTCTCTCTCTGTCCCAAAAATAAATAAAAAACGTTGAAAAAAAAATTTAAAAAAAAAAAGAAAAGAAAAGAAACTAAAGTTGTTAAGGTACAGAGTGTAATCTTACTCATCTTTGCATTGTGTATATTTAGCAAATATTTTATTTATTTATTTATTTATTTATTTTATTTAAAAAAAATTTTTTTTTTTAACATTTACTTATTTTTGAGACAGAGAGAGACAGAACATGAATGGGGGAGGGTCAGAGAGAGGGAGACACAGAATCTGAAACAGGCTCCAGGCTCTGAGCTTTCAGCACAGAGCCTGACGTGGGGCTCGAACCCATGGACCGTGAGATCATGACCTGAGCCGAAGTCGGCCGTTTAACCGACTGAGCCACCCAGGCGCCCCCACAAAGTACTTCTTAAAGGTCAGACATACAAAAATAATCAAGACACATACCCTGAGCTTGAGGATCTCAAAGTCCAGTGTCTCAAAAAATATGAGGGGAGTAGGCAAAATATACATTATGAACAAAGAGTAGTACTGCTATTTTTTTACCCTCTGACTCAAGGACTCTGGACCCAACCAGACTAGACCTCACTAAATCTTTCCTGTCATAGTGATCTCTGGTCCCCTGTATCATCCTTCTAGCCCCATATACCTTTTAGACTTAACCCTATGGTCTCTGTGATTCTTAATAATACATAACAATGACCAATATTACCCCTTCCATTTATGGAACTTCACCTATTGTCAGACCCTGTGTATATGCTTTATTTCTCACAATCCAAAAAGTTGGGTGATTTTATCCCTGCTGAACATATCAGTAAATTGAGGCTCAGAGAGATTAAATATCTTGGCCAGAGACACACAGCTTGGTTAGGTATAGAGCTGCAATTTTAAATTTATCTTGCTGGACATCTATGCCACTAAACTCCTACTTTTCTACATATTTTTTAATATCACTTAAATTTTTTAACTTGTTTTATTTTTTATTTTTTTTTGAAATTTACATCCAAATTAGTTAGCATATAGTGCAACAATGATTTCAGGAGTAGATTCCTTAGTGCCCCTTACCCATTTAGCCCATCCCCCCTCCCACAACCCCTCCCATAACCCTTAGTTTGTTCTTCATATTTACGAGTCTTTTCTGTTTTGTCCCCCTCCCTGTTTTTGTATTATTTTTGTTTCCCTTCCCTTATGTTCATCTGTTTTGTTTCTTAAAGTCCTCATATGAGTGAAGTCATATGATTTTTGTCTTTTCTCTGACTGGCTAATTTCACTTATACCCTCCAGTTCCTTCACTAATACCCTCCAGTTCCAACCACGTAGTTGCAAATGGCAAGATTTTATTCTTTTTGATTGCCGAGTAATACTCCAGTGTGTGTGTGTGTGTGTATCATATCTTCTTTATCCATTCATCCATTGATGGACATTTGGGCTCTTTCCATACTTTGGCTATTGTTGATAGTGCTGCTGTAAACATTGGGGTGCATGTGTCCCTTCGAAACAGCACACCTGTATCCCTTGGATAAATGCCTAGTAGTGCAATTGCTGGGCCATAAGGTAGTTCTATTTTTAGTTTTTTGAGGAACCTCCATACTGTTTTCCAGAGTGGCTGCACCAGCTTGCATTCCCATACTTTTCTACATATTTTTAATTAATTTTTTAAATTAAGATTTAAAATTTTTATGAAAATGGCTGGACAATTGCCCAATACAAACCTTTTAGATGGTGACCCATGTTTTTGTTTAACAAAATGGAAGAAGGGCGACAGGGGAACCAAAATGAAGAATGAGACAATTCTAGAATTTTTATCAAATAATGAAGTTTTATGTTTGAAAACATTATATACTTACCAGAGTGCTTTTGTATTAATGACTTGTCTTGGGTCTCAAAACTTCAAGATAAGATTTATCTTAACATTGTTAGATAGGGAGATACAGCCTCCACCCCCTTTTTGTAGGAAATTGAGTCTTAGAGAGATTGTGGCTCTAGGAAGTGGGACCCAGGATCAGAACTCAGGCCTCCTGGTGACCATTTCACTGTACTGGAAGGCCAACGAAGAGGAGATCGGGAAGGGTACAAGGTAGGGATGATGAGTTTATTGGTCTGGACACTTGTGTTTGCAAAAGATATAAATTCAATTTCAGTTTGCTTAAAAAAGAAAATAAAGACAAAGATTTTGCTGGAGCAGGTAACTGAAAAGTTGAGGGCAGGTGCTAAGCCCAGGGATTCAACAATGTCATCATGGCTCAGACTCTTTCCATCTCTCTTCTGCTTTCCTCTATGTTGGCTTCATTCTCAGGTTGTCTCCTTTCTTATTGTGGTTTCAGGAACCTCTCAGCTAGTAACAAGAAAAACTCTTCTCTTTTCCACTTTTCCCTATAAATGCTTTGGCTTGGGTCACATGCCTCACCTCAAACCAATCGCTCTAGCCAAGGGATGAAATGATCCTATTGGCCATGCCTGGGTCATGTGCTCTATTTTGGAGTCTGGTGTGAAAGACCCCAGCTGAGCAACAGATCTATGAGTGGGAGAGGGAAACAGCAGCTATTACTGAAAAGACAGAGTGGATACTGAGCGGTCAAAAATCCTAAGTGTCTACGTCAGTGAGCAACAGAAAAAAAAAGTGGGCAGACTAGTTTTCCCAAACTTTTGCTTTTCAAAATCCAAGTAGCCTTAGGGTACTTTTCATCTAATTCAGCAGGTGTTTGTTGGGGCAAGAAGCCATGCTGGTTCTCTCTTCCCTTCCCCATCTTTCCTTATGATGGTCTCTTAATAAAAGTGGAGTGTCTGCTCAGAGCCAGGCACTGAATTGGGTGTTTCTGTTGGTATCACAACCACACTGCTTTCTGCGTAGAACTACTTTGTATCCCTGGCACTGAAGAGTAGTGATTTACCAGTTAATATGGTTGTGACTATATACAGCTGTGCTTTTGCAATTTGGTGTATTTAGATGGTTTCCATTCTTCTTGTGGTTCTGTGTCGAAGTTCATGTGCCTTTGAAATGTACTACATTCAGTGTCTCAAGGGTTAACTGATTGAGGCTCTCACAAATCAATAGCACATATCAGTTTCTTCATCTGTAAAATGAAGGGCTGGATGAGATACATTCTAAGATTTAACCAAAGTGTAGCATCATTTGATTCTCTGATTTTAAAATTCAGGTTAGATCATAGCAGTTGTTTTGAAAACTAGACAAACATTTTTCTACTTTTCTTTTTAAGATGAGCCTTGATTTGATTCTACCCTGAGAGAAGTGTTCTTATTTATTAAAAAAAATTATTAGTTGTAGAAAGGAAACGGAAAGAAAGTCAAGATTTTGTCCCTTTGGCTGTCAAGTTAAGATGGAACAATTCCCAGAGTTGCTATGAGGATGCCTATAAAATGTGAATCTGGCAAGGAAAAAAAAAACAGTAGAGAGTAAAATATATAGTACATATGTATCTATATATCCGGGGATTTGAATTTATGGGGCTAGTTTGCTGTTTCAACTTGGTGACCAGACTCAACAATGAATCCAGTTGCCAGGATTGGAGGGTTAGGTCCAGAATTCCAGGAAAAATGCTTCTAAGGTTTATTTTCAAAAGCATTCTTTTGGGGGTGCTTTTGGATAATAGACATCTTATTGTTTCTCCCCTCACCCCATCAGGAATCTAGGCTCCTTTAAATTAAATTGGAGGGCACCAAAGCTTCACTTGTTAGCTGTTTTCTTAACACAGTTTTAATTAAATAGCTATGCATGATTTGATGGTCAGTGTCTTTCTTCTCTGTTGGAATATAAACTCCTTGAGGACAACGGCTATTTTGGTGTTTTTCATTGTTCAATCCCTAGTACCTGGCACAGAGCTTGACTGAATCCATGGATGGAAACCCTTGGGCTCACGTTGGGCTCTCATTGTTTTGGGAATGTCTTTATGAGAAACAGTTTCCATCACTTGTGGCTTAGGTGTTCTTTTACTGTAATTTTTGAAAATAGCAGTAACTGTAGATATTTTTGTCTACATATTTTTGAACAACTTTGGGGTTTGGAGGGTATTTTAGGCTGATTTGAAGACAGAGAAAGAGTTTATGTGTATAGGCCCAAGAGGACACTCCCTCCCCTTGATAACTGACCTGGGACAAATTAGCAATATCTTCTTTTCTCCCCCCTCATAACTGAAAATGTCTACATGCTTAGACATATATTAGGTAAGTCTTCACAAAGTTCAAAGATAAATCTGCTTGAAAGTAGTTGCAAAATTAGAATGCTTAGATACATCCATTGCTTTATAAATGAAACTAAAGGTTCATGAACCAAATGACTGGTAATTTCTAGCTGAAATCCAACATCTGGGCAAGATTTCTGAGCTCCATTTCCTCACTACGCCAAATAGCTCATCTGGAAATAGTCGGCCAAGATTTAAGAGGTGATAGTGGTCCCTTTACTCATTCAGTCCTTGGTCTCCCTGGAGCTTCTTGCCAGGGCAATGATGAGTGATAATTACTCCTGGGTTTTTGTAGTGTGGTTCTTGGTATTTTAGGTGTTCGCTTTGACCAGTAACTGATTTCATCTAGAACATTATCCGTGATGACAATTGCTTACTTTCAGCTGAATTTGAGTTGATTGGTGCCCTGAAGAGAAAGTTCCTATTGCTTATTCCATGAAGCAAATAACTTCTTACCATCCATATAGACCCTTTTCATTTAACTACACGTTGCAATATTTATCATCTGTTGTTGCTTAGGTTTAAAAGAAAATCCAGGTTATGATTTCAAACCCTTTATCTGATCAAAAGCAACTAATGTCCAGATTTCCTTTGTGAGTCTACCCTTAAAGAATTGACCTAAGGAAAATATTAATTTCCTAGGAAGATGCTCTTATCTACCTGACTTTGGAAATACAGATAAAAATATTGCACCCCCTTATGGTAAACAGATGATGGAAGAGGATTTGTGGCATAATGATTAAGAGCTTGGTTCTGGAATCAGACAAACCTGGGCTGGACTCCTGGACCTCCTGCTTATGGTTCTGACACAGAGGGTAAGATCTCTGAAAGCCGTAAGTCTCAGTCAAGAGAATGCATGCTGAGTGCTGGGATAAGCTTGCATAGGAAATGGTCTGTAGATGTTACCTTAAAAAAAGATGGACTTCAATCCTGAAAATGTACAGACTACAAGATCTTAAAAAAAGAGATAGAAGAAGTTAAGTCTACTATTCATTAGTGTAAAAATCAGATATGATCCACGTAGAAGGAAAGTAGAGTTGCATCTGAAACAAATTAAACTTTTTTAGATGATGTTACTCTAGCCTTTGTCAAGAGTTAGTTTAAGCCACATGAAAGTTTCTGTGTATTTTCTGTAAACTAGTGGTAGAATGTTTTTTCAGAGTTTCTTAAACCATAATCCACAGAAAGCCCTCTTCTTGGATAAGGAGAATTAAACATAACCCATTTTTTTTTTTCTTTTCACCTTGTTTTTCAAGAAGCTGAACACTAAATTCAGTGCTCAAATGGCAGCAGCCATATTAAGCTTGTTTGTTTTTTGTACTTCTCCATGAATTTTGGGCTTCAACTTGAATAGTTTTAGTGTTGATGTGTGTTTTATCTTGAGATGCCTACATTCTTTTGTGAAGAAGGAAGTTAAATTATTTAAGAGATACCTCCTAGAGTTTGTCTATAATATTAAAGCCTTTTTTTTCCCTCAAGCCGATACCAAAATTGGCATTTGAAAAATGCTTTGAACTCTTCCAGCGGAAAAATACTATGTAGTGCTAATATGATATATTTATTTTCACAAGTACAAGTAAAGCTTGTAAGATAGTCTTACAAAGAAGGTTCCCTCTTTAGTATATGGCAGAATGAACGACTTCTATGATGTTTGTTACTTTGTGATATTGCAGTTTTTTCAAACTTTAAGGTATCGGGCTTAAATTATTAGGCCATTATATACAAAGGATTTTAGCTAAAAATGATGCTTAGTTTAACTACGGGAGAGAGTGCCTCTTTATGTAACTATATTCTCATTTGGAGTATGAACTTAACAAAAGGACTCTTAAAGCAGAGCAACGTGGTGAAAAAAATCTCACGTTTTAGAGTCAAACTGAGGTTCATATCCCATCTATCACCTGCTAAATAAATTAGCCTTAACTTTCTCTCCCATAAAATTGTGATGTTAATATTTACTTTATAAGACTGTACTGAATATCTACTTTGTATCAGTCAGTGATGACTGTTATTTGCCTAGGCTGCCGGCCCTCTGGGAGTTGGCCAGCTCCCAGCCGCTCAGAAACATGGGCAGACATATGGAGGGAGGGAGTTGGGTTGTCACGGGAGCATAGCTAATGTTGTTCTTAAGAGTCTGGCCTATGGCACAAACTCCTAGCAGATCCCTCTCTTTTTCCTTCCACTCAAGGCCCGTGGGAGGGCTGCCGCCATGGTGGAATGAAGGTGAGGCTGAATCTTTTGGGCAGGAGCTCTACTTGAGCCTCCTCCTGTCATGCTCAGAAGGTGTGACTGGTTGCCCAGTTGTGGGGTATGAGTGGAGCTGCTCTGGACAGCCCTGTTCTTGTTTTTCAAAGACAGAATTATCCATCACTGTTTGTATTGGGATTATGATTGCTTACCAGTGAGATAGCAAATTATATTCCTCATTTCCATTTGCTTTCTGAATTGAATTGTGGGGTATGGAAAAGTTGATTTACAAATATACTGGCTCTTAGACATTTTAAAGGGATTGCTTTAAAGGATCATGCATAGGGGGCACCAAGATAATATTCAAGCCTTTGCTGCATTCTCTCATCCATTCATGCGTCCCATGTACATTGACTGAGCATTGGCCTCATGCTGGATGTTGTTCAAGGTGCCGAGGAGAGAACGAAGGTGGCACCTGGTCCTATCCTACACATGGTGCATCTTTACAATCAAATCTAGCGTTGTTTTACATTAACAATTATCTTGCTTTGGGTGCAGAAACCTGAATGAGAGGAAGGATTTTTGGCACTCCAGGTTCCAGTGGTCAGTGTGGGCAAAATTGATTCTCTAGCCCTCCTGATCATCTCTTAGTGGGCGCTGAGTGTTCCTGTTTAATTCTGCACCCTCGCAGCCTCTGCTTCCACAGTCTCTGGACCGCTTGCATGTCAGACTTTTTAGTTCCTCCCCTGTCCCCAACCATTCGCCACTGAATAAGGTAGAAACAGCTTGGCAAGCTAAATTATTCTGTAAAATGATATCTTTTCTTTGAGTCTGTGCTTAAGAGTTATAGAATTTTCGGTTGTGTTTGGGTCTCTTTTCCTGTTTGGAAAAGTTGCATTTTATGAAATCCTGTGGTAAGATTCCTTGTAGTTGAATTAAACAGCTTATTGTGAGTGCACTAGGAATTTGGGAGTTCACTTAAGCACTGAACTTTCGCACACATATAAAGGTATGTACTAGATTACTGACATGGTTTCCTTATGACCCTCTCAGCTCTTTTCCCTCTAAAATTAGATTTTCTTGTTTGGGTTAGTAAAGCATGCGGTTGCAGACCCTTGTAGAGCTATTGTGAAATATTAGGTCTGTATTTCCGGAGGCGTTAGCCACTGGCTGTAACCCAATTCTGAGGGGAGAGCGGGTTGTGCATCTGACTGACATTACAAATGCAATGGACAGAGAACACCCCCCTGAAAAAAGAGCAGGCGGTTATTTTTAAGTGGTGGGAAGAAGTTGCAGGTGTGCCTGATGTTTTTAAAGCTCTTGATTATTGATCTCGTCTTAAGACTTACAAATAGAACCATTAATGTGTCAGTGGAACCCCGATAACAGATGATTATTGTCCATCTTTAAACTGTACTTAGCACTGAAATGTGTATGTAATGCACACAAAAAGGCCAGCTTTATCACAATTCCTCAAGGTTTTTATAGGAAAGAATTCATTCTTTCATTCTTTTTCCCCTTGGCCCTCCTCCCTCTCTCCTGCCTGCCCCGACCCCACAGTTATTCCCTCTGCTAATTGATAGAAATTCCTACTAGGCATTCCAGCCACTAGCTGGCAGACATAACAAACACAAAATTTACAGCTCTACAATGAAAATGTCTTAGGATACAATGTTTTTAACCTTCGGTAACTACCACCTGCTGAACTATGTAGCTCATCACAATGAGTGAAACAAGTTAAAGTAGTATAACACCTAGGGATTTTAGTTCAATTTCACTGTAACCTCAATTTTACTACCGTAAGTCAAGTTTGTCGTCAGAGAGCTCCATATTACATTTGATGGGCAGATTCATCTGCCTTTACTCTGTGCATGCGGTCGTTGCATGAGCAGCAAGGCAGTAATACATCTTTATTTAAGCCAAGTCTTGGATTCAGTCCCAAATGACATAATCTCCTGTAAGCTGGGAAATCTGGTCTAGACCACAGAATGTTATGGGGCGCACACCTGTTCAGAGGATCGTAGTCAAAGGATAGTTAACAGCATTTCATTGTCATCCTGGGGGAACAAAATAAGTCACTCTTGGCAGAAGTTGGACCTGGGCCTAGAGCTCCTTGACATATTTATATAACAAATTAGAATATTCAATAGGATTGTTGCAAGGAGTCTGTTTTTTAGGCAATACTGAGGCACCAGTTTTTGTACAGGACTACTATCCGTGCCCAGCCATGGTTAGGAGGGATTAGATGGAGAAACTAAGGCAGTCAAATCAACCATGGTTGTAGTATTTCACACTCCTGGTGACAGAAGCTTTGAAAATGGCGATGGCTGTGAAGGGGGAAATGAAAAGGAAGAGCTGGGGTGGTGTGGAGAAAGAATTCACAAGACTCAGCGATTTCACCCAGTTTGTCTGTTCATTCATTGGTTCTTTCATTTTGCTCCTTTATCCATGCATCAGATATGAATAAGCACCTACTAAGTTTGAGGTACTGTGGCAGGTATTTTGGACAAAGCAGTTCACAAGACATGGTTCCTTACTACAGGGAAGCAGGTAGGACTGAGAAGAACTCTCAGAAGAAAAATCAGGGATCAAGAGAATGGTGTTTCTTCTGTCCAAAATGGGAGGGCTGGGAGGAAGACCCTAGAAATGATTCATTCTTAGACTTACGGTGTTGGAGTTGGCACTCTTGCTGTGGATGCCTCCAACAGAGATGAGGAGGAAAAGAGGTGAAGAGGCTTATAAGCCTAAGAAATTCATAGTAGCGAGAAATGGACACTCTAAGGCCAACTGAGGTTCTTGGGAGAGTGATTAGGCAGTAGGCCTGAAAGTGAGTCTTCGTGGCCTCGGGCGTGGGTGTGGCAGGGCAGGGTCGGTGACAAGGGAGGAGCTAGAGACAACAGGAGGCCGTTTCTACAAAACAATGATGATCTAAAAAACCAATTATGACAAAGTTGCTAGAAATACAACTGGAACTTATCTCTACAAGGTATACATTTGTGGAGTAAGCCTGTTGAACAGAATGCAGCTCCCTGGACTCAGGTGAGAAAATGATCTAGACCTAGCACAGTAAAAGTCTTGATAATGTGGAAGAACCAATGGGCACCCAACCAACTATAGAAGTGATCTGTGGAGTGCTTGCATGTGCGTTATTTCAAGACTTAGAGGGAATTTCAAGACTTAGAGGAGTGCTTCCAGAGAAGAACATTTAAAGCCATCTCTGTGTTGGAAGATAGGAACCTAAGATAAAAAGAATGTAAGTTCTTTAGTTCTTTAGGAAAGAGGCTGAAGGTACAAAATGAATAAGTTGTTAAACACACATCTGGTATTAGATGCCAGACTCAGTAAGAATACTAAAAAAAAAAAAAAAAAAAAAGTGTTTGCTTCCAAAAAACCCTAGACTAGGTGTGGGAGATTCTAGCAATCAGTGTGCAGTAAGATCTAATTATGTTAAATAATTCGATCACATTGGGCCGTTGTCTTCCCATTTATAAAATATAGAGATTGATGGCTGATCACTAAGGCCATAGCCTGAAAAAATTGATGAGGTATTATATTAATTACTGTTTAACTATTGAAGTTCAAAAATGTCCAGGTCTGATCTGATTGCTTTGAATAAAAGTCTGATGTGATAGGTACCTACCAATCTAATATGTAAAATGAATCTAAAGAGTGTTTTGCTTTAGAAATTTTGCTACTTTGCTACTTTTGCTCTTTTTAAGTGGGTTCCATTTTTTAACTCTTGAATTTGTTTTTCTTGATTCAGTGGCAAAGGGTGACTACTGCCTTCCTGCTGAAGGTTTTTCCCAACACTTGCCATGTCTGCCCTCAGGGGATTTCAGATAACAAGCAGCACCAAGTTGGTCCTCTAAATTTGGCCCTGGGTCCCTGCCACAGTGCTTAGATTGGATGAAAATGTGTCCGCAGAGATTAGATATTCCAGTGACCACAGTGCATTTTTCTGCTCTGAAAGCTATCTCCCAAATCAGCCCTCTACCTCTGGTTTATCAGGAGGAGAGTACAGACAGATAACATCCTTGCGATGTGACCCTGACCTTTGTCAACCTTTGTTAAGGCTTCATCTGAAGTCAGGCCTAATGTTTGTAAACAGGATGTAATTAAGGCTGGGAACTGACAGGGTCTGACATTAAGACAATGCAGAGCTGGCAGGGAATGGTCTGTCAGATGTCAGCTCGCATTGTGTTCTAAGTGCCTTCATAATAATTAGTGTCCTCTGTCTGAAGGAAGTTCACTCAACTTGGATTAATCTGTCACAGCGTGGAGGCCATCCTTGGGAGGGCAAGTGTTTCCTCTGATAAACCTTAGAACAAGTATGAGAAAAAAAGCAAAGAGACTCAAAAGAAAACTGTGAAAGTCAAGACTGTTGGTGACAGGTGCTGCCTGAAAATTAGAAACAGGAAGTAGGAAAAAAAAGGCTCCCCCTCCACATTCCAAGCATGAAGTGACTGCAGAAGTTCACTGTGAGCAGAATTGGCTACAGCCTCCCTGGGCCTGCTGGTCTGAATGCGTGAGTAGACACGGGAAGATGAGTGTTCCGAAAAGCCTGTGCATAAACACATTGTTTGGCTTTTGCCCTTAACTAGCACAATGCACGTGTCAGAGATTGCCTGCAGCCTATAAGAGGATTTAGGCTTAACATGTAATTGACCCAAAGAGGCTGAATCTGATTTCTGTTATTAGAAGATATTTGTTGAGCATCTTGTGGTTGTTGATATGGTACAAACTGAGTCAAGAGATGTCATACCTGTCTTCCTAACTTTCTAACCAGGGCACGTGAGCCCGATGCCAACAGGCTGCAATGCAAATAAATACTTGTACACCAATGTTCATAGCCGCCTTACTACCAACAGCTAAAAGGTAGAAATAACCTAAATGCCCATCAACAGGTGAATGAATAAACAAAATGTGGTATATGCATACAGTGGAATGTCATTCAGCGTTAAGAAAGAATGAAATCCTGATACATGCATATTATGCTAAGTGAAATAAGCCAGACACCAAAGGACAAATCTGACAAATCGCCAGAATTGCTTCTCACAAATGGGCCATTCGCTTTTTAGTACAAAATTCAATTCTTACATAGGTGACTCTCTGCTATTCAGCCTTTTGGGGGGAGATGAAGTCCTCAGGCACATTAGTAGAAGTTCGCTTTGGTATTTATCAGAGTGTGGCATTTAGTGATGATTTGTATTTTATTTGGTAACTTTTAAAGGCCTATATTTGCATAAGACTCTTTCAGCTTCATAACTTGGTGTTTCCATGACTGTATATAGGCTGGATGACTATAGGTTCAAGTTCATTTGGTAACTAAAAGTAAGACCTTCACTAAGGCATTGAGTTTTTCACTGGGTTCAGTAATAGTTTTTAAAGTTTCCTGATTATCAATGAGAAATAAAAGAAGCCATAAAATAGTTCGCAGTACAATGGTCAGAGAGGAGTATTATATCAAAAGGCAACAACCTTGAATATATACTTTAGAAAGTTTTTAGGAAAAAATAATTTAATTTCACTATTCTTTTTTTTTTTTTTTTTAAGTTGCATGGCTTTCTTAAATCAGAGGATGGTGTTGTTTATAGGAATAGTTTCCCCTCAGGTGTATCTTAAATAAAATCACCAAACTTATTTATAGGATTGACAGGTGCGGTAATGGATGTTAGGCAAAATGTGTGTGTGTGTGTGTGTGTGTGTGTGTGTGTGTGTGTGTGTGTTCTTCTTCTGCTCATTAACAACCTGAGAAAAATTTTTAGGAACTTAAACTTCAGAAAATAATTCTTTGTTCTTTTTTTTTTTCCTCCCTCCCTGCCTTTCTATTAAAGTGAATCTATTATCAAATTCCTCTTTGGGCCATTCATCGATTCACTGCGTCCCACCCCACCCCCATGTCAGATTTTACTGAAGTTAATGTCATGTACACAGTGTTGAAGTGTAAGAGTGGGTGAAAAGGAGGAATATTCAAGAAAAAAATTCTGGGATGGTCTTCTCCAGGTCTTCCTGCCATATTTGGCAAGGTGTATAGAGGTCTGAATGGGGAGGAACCCTTCTTCAATTAACATCTGTGTCATATCACTAGTATCCAACATTCCTTAGGAGCAGCTATCATTTACTGAACACCTGCTATGTTCAAAATAATATTATTTCACTTTTTGGGGGGTAAATGTTCCTTAAAAGACTTACTGTCTCCATAGGTTGAACTGAAACTTAAGAGACCAAGTAACTTTCCTATGGTTATTTATTAAGAAACAATAGAGTTGGGATTTAAACTAAAATCGGATTCTGCTCTTTCCATAATGGTAGGCCATTTATTCTTGGATATAGATGAAAAGAAATGTAAGGGAAAGCCCTGTAGAACTTCTCTTTTCCTTTCCTACTCCTTTCTGAAAGATGACACCTTAATGTAGGGAAGTTAATTGAGGACTCAACTAATGAATCTCTAGTAGGAGGGAGGGCTCTCTAAGTAGATTGGCATGCAGGCAAGTAGAGAGTACCAGCCTCCGTCAGCCTGATGTCAGCAGTGTTTTCAAAGAAAAGATGAGGAAAAAGAAGTTATTTTTTCATTACCTTGAATTCAATTGCCCATTTCACCTATATGTGTTTGTGGGTTATATCTTTTTTTGAATCTCAATAATGTATGTATATATATTTATTTGATTTTTATTATTTAGGTGGAGTTGATATACAATGTTATATTCATTTCAGGTGCAGAACATAGTAATTAGATAATTTTATACATTATATAATGCTCACCACTGTAAGTGTAGTTACGATCTGTAGTGCCTCTTAATCTCCTTCACTGATTTTGCCCATCCCCACCCTCTTCCATTCTGGCAACGAACAGTTTGTTCTCTGTATTTGTAAATCTGCTTTTGTTTGCTTGTTTGTTTGTTCATTTGTTTTCTTTTTTGGATTACACATATGAGTGAAAGACGATGGTATTTGTCTTTCTCTATCGGCCTTATTTCATTTAGCATAATACCCTCTAGGTCCATCCATGTTGTTGCAAATGACAAGATCTCAAACATCTTTTATAACTGGGTAATATGCCAGTTTGTGTATATACCACATCTTCTTTCTCCATTCATCTATCTATAGACACTTAGATTGCTTCCATATCTTGGTTATTATTAACACTGCAGTGAGCATAAGGGTACATTTATCTTTTTTGAATTAGTGTTTTTGTTTTCATTGGATAAATACCTAGTAGTGGAATTATCAGATCATATAGTATTTCTATTTTTAATTTTCTGAGGAATCTTCATACTGTTTTCCACAGTGGTTGCACCAATGTACATTCCTACTAGAAGTGAATGAGTGTTCCCTTTTTACCACATCCTTGTCAACACGTTATTTCTTGACTTTTTGATTTTAGCCATTCTGGCTAGTGTGAGGTGATATTTTATTGTGATTTTGATTTTCATTTCTTTGGTGATTAGCATTGTCGAGCATCTTTTCATGTGTCTGTTGTCTATCAGTGTGTCTTCTTTGGAAAAATGTCTGTTCAGTTTCTCTGCCCGGTTTTTAGTTGGATTGTTTGTTTTTTGAGTTGAGTTGTTTATATAGTTTGAATATTAATGCCTTATCAAATATACCATTTGCAAATATCTTCTCCCACTTGGTAGGTTGCCTTTTTGTTTTGATGGTTCCTTTTGGTGTGAAAAAGCTTTTTATTTTTATGTAGTCCCAAGAGTTTAATTTTGTTTTTGTTTCCTTTGCCCAAGGAGACATATACATAAATATACTATTAAGGGCAATGTCTAAGAGATTGCTGCCTACGTTTTTTTGTTAGGAGTTTCATGGTTTCAGGCCTCACATTTAATTCATTTTGAGTTTATTTTTGTTTTTGGTGTAAGAAAATGGTCCAGTTTTATCTTGTGTGTAGCTGACTAGTTTTCCCAGCACCATTTATTGAAGAGACGGTCTTTTTCCTATTGTATAGTCTTGTCTCCTTTATTTTAAATTAATTGACCATATAAATGTGAGTTTATTTCTGGGCTCTTCATCCTCTCATCATTCCATTGATCCATGTGTCTGTTTTTGTGCCAGTACCATACTGTGTTATTTACTACAGCTTTGTTGTGTATCTTGAAATCTGGAATTGTGATACCTCTGGCTTTGTTCTTCTTTCTCAAGATTGCTTTGGCTAGTCAAGGTCTTTTGTGGTTCCATGCAAATTTTAGGATTATTTGTTCTAGTTCCATGAAAAATGCTTTTGGAATTTTGATAAATATTGCATTTAATCTATAGATTTCTTTGGATAGTATGGACATTTTAACAATATTAATTTTTCTGATCCATGAGCATAGTATATCTTCTATCTCTTAGTGTTAGCTTTAATTTTTTTCATCAGTGGCTTATATTTTTCAGAGTATGGAGTATTTTTCATCTCCTTAGTTAAATTTATTTCTAGGTATTTTATTCTTTTTGGTGCGATTGTAAATGGATTTTTTTAACATTTCTTTTCTACTACTTTATTATTAGTGTATAGAAATGCTATCAATTTCTGGGTATTAATTTTGTATCCTGCAACTTTACTGAATTCAGTTACTACTTCTAATGTTTTTTTGGTGGAGTCTTTAGGATTTTCTATGTGTAGTATCATGCCATCTGCAAATAGTGACAGTTTTGCTTCTTTCTTACTTATTTGGATGCTATTTATTTATTTATTTATTTATTAATTATCTAATGACTGTGGCTAGGATTTCTAGTATTATGTTGAGTAGAAGTGGCAAAGTGGACATCCTTGTCTTGTTCCTGATCTTAAAGGATAAACTTGAATTTTTTTGCCATTGAATTTGATGTTACCTGTGGGTTTGTCACATAGGGCCTTTATTGTGTTGAGGTATGTTTCCTTTAAACCCACTTTTGTTGAGAGATTTTATCATGAATGGATGTTAAAATTTGTCAAATGCGTTTCTTCTTCTATTGAGATACTCATATGATTTTTATCCCTCGTTTTGTAAAAGTGATGTATCATGTTGATTTGTGGATATTGAACTATCCTTGCATCTCTGGAATAAATCCCACTTGATTGTGGTAAATGATCCTTTTAATGTATTGTCGAATTCAGTTTGCTAATACCTTATTGAAGATTTTTGGATCTGTGTGCACCATGGATATTGGCTTATAAATTTATCTTGAAAACTATTATTAATTTAGGAGAAAGAGAAGTTTGCTTTAGTGGCTGGCAAGGGGACAGGTCTTTCAGAAGCACCATTTTAGCTGAGCTGTAAGCCATTTTGTACAGGATGACTAACTCTAATGCTTACCCAATGTATAGAGGAGATACATGACCAACAGTTTGTATCACAGGCATTGTGACTGAGACACATTTTTGATATAATCCAGACAAAAAAGAGATATGTGTTTCTCATGATTAGTGAACAGAGCAGTTATTTTCTCCTTGACAAAAGACTAGACTTAAATGTATTTTGAGACCCATGAAGGACAGCTAAGTGGAAACACATGCAAAATTTAAAAACAAATGGCTTTCTTTAACTACTATAACCTAGAAGAAGGAGAAGAAAAGAGGTGTGGGGTATGGGTCTGCATACATACTGTCCACAGTTGGAGATACATGAATAAAATGAAGACCAAATCACCTCACTTAACCTAGGGAACTTTCTTAACTAAATACAGTATTATCTTTCCAGGGAGTATCCCCTATCCCCAAGGGTAGTTGCCATTTGTGGCTATTAGATGAAAGAGGAAAAGACAGAGAAGCATCTTACAGAATTAACTTTGATGCCCTACATACATTTTTTTTTTTTTTTTGGCATGTAAATAGAAAACCCCTAGAAGGGGGGAAAAAAAAGCAGAACATATAAGTAAGGCTTTTTTAAGATAGGTAAATCATTTTCTTTTTAAATGAAATTCAGTTTGACTGCATGAAATATGAACAGTAATTAAGTGCACAGTCTGTGGGCCTTCCATACTTTAAAGCACTTTCTTAAAAAAAAAAAAAACACAAAAAATGAATACTCACCTCAGACAGGCCAATTACCCAAGAATGATGAAGTCAAGAGGAAAGTCGCTAAATTTCTTTACTTGAGTGATCACAACCCTAGCCCGTGATTAGTCCCCACGGCACCAGCGGGGATGTGGCAGGGACACTCACATTGGAAGACTTCAAATAGTCATTTCCTTGGTTAAAATAAAATCTGACTGCACTAAATAGACAGTTTTTAATCTCACTTGGACATCTGAAGATTTCTCAAGCTGTTGTTGGCTGCGGCAGAAACAAATTTTTCTGCTTTGTTGATTAAACCAGTGGTCTCCACCATTGCTTATCGGTCTGCAACGAGCTGTTCTTTTTAATTAAAAGTGAGCCACCACGAGAGAGCAATTAACAGCTAGTAATTACTGTGCTCTTCAGAACGGCAACATTTTGCCTTTCATTCCAATTATATAATGGACAAGTGGCTTTTTGATCTTCAAATTAGTGAGCTCTTGTCCTCCTTGTTTGGAGACAGAATTGGCAGGTTAATGATGGCCTGTGGGGGCACTCTTTCCTCTGACTGATGCGAGGTGAGAAACACTGGAAAAGAAGGCAGGGAAAGGTTTTCAAGAACTGCAGTTCCACCTTCATGATAAAGACAGAGAAAGAGCCCTTATTTTCAGGAGGTTGTGATGAAGAGGAAAAATAGGCTTACAAGGAGCTGACAAGTAGCATCATGGCTTCTCCTTCTTCCTATCCTCCAGCAAATGATGATCATGTTTTAAAATGTGGAAAAGTAGAATTAAGACGTGATGCTTTGGTATGCCTTTGATAAGGACATGAAATATCACATGTTTGCAAAAAATACTTGCCCTCAGGTTAGAGACAGATTTGAACTTGATTTAAATTTGTTTTAACGACTATGAGAATTTCAGGGTATCATATCTTTTGATACAATTGAATCTTAATGGATAATTTATTACTAGCTCTAGTATAAACCCTGAGGTTATAAATAGAGGAAGTTAGATGTTATTGTTTTCCTGTATCTAAGGTCTGCTCTTCATTTAATGGTACAGTATAGAGAGAGCTCTACCATATTACAGAACACTCATGAACCAATTGCTTCCCATGGGCATAGCCTCCATTTTGGACCAGTAATTTGTTGCAGATGCAAAAATGTAGGTGTGATCAGCCAGCTATGCTTCTTACTTATATGTTCATGGTGAGAACGTGATAGTCATGGTAATTCTGTGGCCACAAATCACTACATGGGGCTGGTTGGTAATGGGGACAATTTTGTTGGGTATGGACTGAAAACAAATGGTGCAATAGAAAAGGTATTTGAAATCGTGAGTGTGGAATCTGGTTAATGAGCTCTTTTCAGTGATGGTACATGAAAATAGTATGCAATAGAATTATAGTATATGCCACATAATAGCCATGATGTAGTCTTTTAAGATACTTGAAAGCCTTTTCTTAATGAGGAATAGAGCAGTTAACCAAATAGGAAAAATAATTACAATCATATATGTTTAAATCTCACCACAGGACATCTTCATTAAGCACTTTGCTGATATAATTCTCAGTTGCTTGGTTTTAGCATCTTCATGGGGATGGAGCCCCAGTTGAAGTGAGCATAACCTACTCACTTGGCAGGTTGAATCTCTCTCCCCTAAACACCAAGTATGAGCAACCTTTCCATTACGTCGTGCAGTCATTCAAGTGAGCTATTGTCACCTTTTCCCAGAAAAGGACATTATTGAGCCATCTTGAGTAAGGTGCGTCTTTTGATCCATTTTCAGAGATGGTTGTAAGCTTAAATCTGTTTGGTAACTTGTGGGATTCGTTTTTAGGATGGCTAGACATGAGTAGACGTTCAACATATAGCTTTAAACAGATTTTTACATATTGAAACAATTGATACTATTACAAGAATGATATTCACCACCATGCCTCATTAACACCTTGGCCTATGTTACAGCACTACTAGATGATGTTTTGAAATCACACATTTCTTCTTGCCAACACAAATACCATATACTTTGCTCATGAACTAAGGTTTTGGATCCAGATGGAAAAAATAAGCTTAGGTGTGTCTCTTTTTTCTTAACTGCTAAAGGTTTTAAAGAAACATTCTACATAACAATCATTGTGCATTTACTCTTAGGGTATGCATACTTGTGAAGGATGGGATATTGAGCTTGAGATGTATACATCTGTTAAAATGGAAATTTTGATTGATATAAGTGAAACTTCTTGGAGAGAAATGTATCAGAAGAGTAAAGAAATTTAGGAGAGAAAGTGAAGGTCCCTTTGCCCTTGTAAACCTAAAAGAAAGATTTCTGGACTTTTTCAAAATGCAAGACTTTTCTGGCTCAAATGGGAGTAAATTTGATCATTTCACTCATTGTAGTATTTGAATCCTCTATTTAACATATGTATCTCGTGATTTTCCAAATCCTGAATATAAATTGGGTTTTTTTGTTGATTATAATTTATGCAGTGCTAGCTATCACAGAGTCTATGATACAAGCAAACTTTTCTTTGTCTGAGCCTTTGGAAATTGAAGGGATAAGACCTAGATCCTCCCAGTGTTTCTGAAAGAGTATATGGTATTCATGGAAAGAATATGGGCGTCAGATTGTAGTTTTATCATTTTTCAGTTTTGTGAACTTGGACAAGTTATTTAACATCTCTAAATCTCAATTCCCTCATTTTAAAGTGGGATGTTGGTACTGACCCTACAATGCTGTTCTGAACACTTAATACCATAACATGTGCACAAAGCGGCCAATGAATTTCCTGGCACATGGTAGGTACTTAAATCGTGGTAGCCATTATGGTTGTTGGCGTTCTCAATTCACTTAGTTTGCAGTATCTTTTTTTAATATGAAATCTGAATTCAGGAAAAATATATTTGGGAAAGTCAGTCCGTCAATAGTAGGCACTGATAAACCAATATTTGAAGCACATGGTATATATTTTTTTCTTATAAGAATCTGAAAATATCACGGAAGGAAATAGATTTTTCTAACAGGTCAATGAACATACTTGTGACTATCCAAAGTTAGATTATCCTTATTGGTTTTTTTTCCTGAAGGAATTTTACTCCTATAGTGATTTTGTAATATACATATATTTTACATGTTTATTTACTTTTGAGAGAGTGAGAGGGAGCATAAGCAGGGGAGGGGCAGAGAGAGAGAGAGAGACAGAGGATTTGGAGTAGGCTTTGTGCTGAAAGTGGAGAGTGCAACTCAGGGCTCAAATTCATGAATCGTGAGGTTATGACCTGAGCTGAAGTTGGACACTTAACCGATTTAGCCATCCAGGCACCCCTACTCGTATGGTGGTTTTGAATTTTAAAGGCATTTTCACCATTGGAAAATCAAGCTCCATTTAAAAAAAATTGTTGGATGACCATCTTTATCTTTGTGGCAAAGTAGAAAGAACACTGGATTAGTAGTCTTGAGGTCACCACTCTCTTGCTTGTTGAGCAACCCTGGGAAAAATCATTTAACATTTCTTCATTACAGCCGCTTCATGTGTAAAAGGACACTTCAGGGTTCTCTGGTTGCAAGCAACAGAAACTGGCTCTGGCTAATATAGGCCACAGGACATTTCTTGGAATGGTGTGGGAGTACACAAAATTGAAGGAGGGCTGGAAAACCAGGCTTGGAAATGGGAGAGTAGTGAAGGTGTGTCCAAGAAGGTTGGAGAATTTTGATAGGTCATGTAGCTGAAAGAATCTGATCTGGATTTTACTGATGAAAGGAAAGTCTCTAAATATTTCTAGTGTCTTTGATCCTCTGCTAAAGATTCATATTCACAGAAAGGACCCTAAAGATTGGCCTAACTTGGCCAACATGCCAACTTGTAGGAAGGGGATAGACTTTTGATCCAGTTCCATGTCTGTGTCTAGTGGGTGAGGGGTAAATCCTCAAAAAGAAATCAGTGCACTCTAGGAAGGATAAGTGGATCCTGGGCTGCAAGAAAACAACAGATGTTAACTACACTGAAGATCATAAATGATGCTGCTTTTCCTGTAATTTGTGAATGTTACTTTAAGTATCATAGGTGGCAATGTTAAATAACATCTAATGCACTGGGTAGTATTACTATTACCAGTTATTCCTTGTGGATTTTGTTCATATAATTTGTTAAGTAGCTGACCCAACAATCATATTGTGTAGTTTCTTCTGGACAGCATTATATCCTTAAACATAATTATACATTAAAAAACCCCAAAACTTGAGTATAATTATGGAACCCAGTCTTGCTAATTGAAATCTTGAATTCATTCTCTATTTGAGGATCCAAGAAACTCCAGTTAACCTTAATGAGAGCTAAGGTAGCCATAAGAAATGAATAAATTCTTTGTTAGATTTCATTTTTTCATTTTCATTTTTTATATTTTTATGTTAATTCCAGTTAGTTAACATACAGTGTTATATTAGTTTCAGGTATACAATCTAGTGATTCAACAATTCCATATATCTACCTGCTGCTCATCAGGACAAGTGCATTCCTTAATCCCATCACATATTTACTTTATTAGATTTTAAACAATGAATTTTGGTTAATAATCAGCCTCGTCATTAGAAATCTTGTCAGTGGCGTAAGTGGGGATGTGTTCATGTTGTTAACAATAGACCTGCTTCTTGAACCAAATAGAGTAATAGGAATTTACAGAAATGGCATTTAAAATATTTTATTTGCAATGTCCAAATGAGTATTCCAGAGTTCAGTAAAAACATGGCCTTCAGCGAGACTTTTTTTTTTTAAATCAGTGAGATTAAAAATATTAAGTAGAACACCATTGTATCTTGAGTATAGAAAGCTTTCAGTAATGTATTAGGAAATTCAGTAGCCATGTTTTTCACATTTTTAATTTTTTTAAATTTAGGTATTTCTTTTCTGGTCTTTATCCCTAGTGGTATAATAAAATACAAATGAGATACAGGAAATAGGAAGTCTGTTAGTGTTCATTACATTATACAGAGTCAGGCAGAATGGAATGATTAATATGCTTGACTGAACCCAGGCATGCATATTCAAACTCTAAGCAAACCTCCAGATTACTCAGTTATTATTGGAAATTTGAGAATAACACTTTTGAATGAGTGTTTTTATTGAATCAGGAGGGGCTCAATTGTGTAGGTACTTTAATATAGGCCTTAACAGAAAGAGAAATGAGTTATATTCCTGAAGATTCCATGGACAAATGCATTGATTTTGTAAAAGCCTGGAAAATGACCAAATTTAACTTAATTTCTGCTTCAATTAAGAACAAATTGATTTTCCTTGAACTTTTAGAACTTTTCTTTAGTCCCATTGGGATTTTACTATTTTAACAACTATTGTGATATGTGAGTGGAAGAGATTAGTTCATATAATCAGATTTAGGCCTGGTATTTTATAAACAACACATTGTATGATTATACATGTAATGCTACACATTGACATTTGGTCAGGTAAATAATTAAACCTAATATCCACTCAACTAAAACTATTTCTGTATTTGATCAATTACTTAGGGTTTTGGAAGACTTCTTTAAATTTATATAATTGCCTATTAATTGAATCCTTATAAAGATAAATTTATGTGAAAATGCAAAAATTTAACACATTTGTTTTGCCTGATGATAAGGCAACACAAAATCATACATGTTGACTATAGAAAATATTAAAAAGATTGGAAAAGAAGATGTCACCCATAATCGTGTCACTAAGGGACAAGTACCATTATCATTCTAAAGTGTTTAAAATTCTAATTTTGAATTGTTTTTCTCTCTATATATATATGTCTATTTTAAACTATAGTTTTGTTTGTTTCTTTAGACATGAACAGGCTTCATCTGTACACTTTATTCAGAAACTGAATAATAAAGGATTGAAAAATTAAAAAAATTTTTTTATGTTTATTTATTTTGAGAGAGAGAGAGAGAGAACAGGGGAGGGGCAGAGAGAGGGAGAGAGAGAGAATCCCAAGCAGGCTCCGCAGAGCCTGACTAGGGGCTTGAACGCATGAACTGTGAAATCATGACCTGAGCCGAAATCAAGAGTTGGACGGTTACTGACCAAGCCACCCAGATGCCCCACAGATTGAAAATTTTAAAAGAACATCATACTTAGAAAAGATAGAGGGGGGTGTACCCATTAGATAGCCTAATCACTGCTATCATGAAATACACGGCCAGATGTTATCATTGCTTTTTATTGAGTGTGATGTATCCACTTTTATTTCACTTTCAGATATGTCTTCTAACAGTTTCCACTGGTAGGCTTTAGTGATCTAATAAGTAGGCTCTATCTAATATTTTTATTCAGTTATTTTAAGCCTTGTTCCTTTATCCTACTAATTATTAAATATGATTTTAAGACGTATAAAATGTAAGTGATTGAACAGAGTGCTGTGTGATCTGGAAATTCTAGACTCACCCCATTATTGACTGTAAAGCAAAGTTTGTAATTTTAACAAGATGTTTTTCTCTCTTCTGGAGATAATACATGGGGCTAGAAGATCTTAAGGAAGAGAGCTTCAGAAAACGTTATCAAACTCTGTATTTTATTCCCACTTTTCCTCTACTGGTTACCTTTTACTTAACACATGTTACAATTTTTTATTTTTCTAAAAAAGTCTACAGTTTGTATTGCTAATTTCCTTCCATGAAAGATGAGGACTTTTAGGACATTTTAGAACATCCTTCTGATGTCTCTAATGCCCTAGTCATCAGCTCCCACCTCCCTTACTGTTTTCTAGAATTTTACTTGTAGCTTCTTTTAAAACTATCAATACTTCAGATATTTCAGCCTGTTTAGCTGATTTATTTGCTCACCGTTGTTCCTTGTGTTCCTTCCCCCCCCCCCCCCCCCCCGCCCCTGGCTGCAGGTTGAAATATATAGTTTAATATCTCTTTTAGCAATAATTCATGAGTAATTAGCTTTGGTAGTCCTTGTAAGTCTGGAAATATCTATCTTTTGCCTTCTCTCTTGAGTGAAGGTTTGAATGGATACGGAATCCTGGTTTGGTTATTTTTCCTTGACACTTTGAAGATATTTCTCCATTCTTTTTTAGCAGCTCTGGTTGTTGTGGAGATAATTTTGTCATCCTGATTATTCTACTTTGTGGGTAATCTTGTCTTTTCCTCTCTGAAGACGTTTAAGATTTTTCTCTTTAACCTTGACTTTTTGAAGTGTCACTATAGTATCTCTGGGTTTGGATTTTTCTTTTTTGATACTGCTTGTGACTCTTAGGTCTCTCTCTTTCTCTCTACATATATATTTTATTGGAAGACTTTCACCCATGGTTCTTCAAATATTGCCTCTCTTCTATTCTCTTTATAGTAAATATACATATACATATAAATATACATATTTGTATATTCATATATATATATTCTCACATCTCTTAACTTCTCTTTATTTCTTTATCTCTTTACATTCTGTGTGGTTTATTCAGTTCCATCTTCAAGTTCATTAATTTTCTCTTCAGCTCTGTCTAGTTTACTCCATATTGCATATTTCAAGATTTCCAATTGGTTCTCTTTCATAAATATTGTTGTTTCATAATCCTGCATTTGTCTCATTGATGCTAATCCTGCTTTTCCTCTTTGATAATTTTATTCTATTTTATTTTTTTATTTTTGGAGAGAGAGAGAGTGGGAGAGAGGGGCAGAGGGATAGAGAAAGAGAATCCTAAGCAGGCTCCACACTCAGCATGGAGCCCAATTCAGGGCTCAATTCCCCAACCTTGGGATCATGACATGAACTGAAAGCAAGAGTCCAACGCTCAACTGATTAAGCCACCCAGGTGCCCTGTCTCTGAGAATTTAAACATTATTATTCAAAAGTCCTTCTCAGGTTACTTAGTTACTTCTATTTTTTTTTATAAGTTTTTCTTTCTATTGGGCTTATTGATTGTCTTTTACAGTGCAAATTCACTTTTGTGAATTTATTTTTTTAAGAGCTTATCTTGTGTGGGAATGTTCTTCAACACCTTCTTTCATGTATGGTAATTCAGTAGTTGTCTCAGTTGCCCCAGGTCTTATGATAATGTGAATAAAACAGCTTTGCCCTCTGTACAGAGAAAGGGAATACAGTTATAACTCTGACTTCATGCAGGGTGCTTGGTTCATGTGTGGGGCATGTTTAGGTCCTTTCTTATATGAGCACTGAAACATAATCCCTACTATTCATTTTTGGCCAGAACCCAGAAAAAGACCCTTTATTGTTGTAGATTAACTTTTCCTTTATAGACCATGGAAAACTCTCTTGCTTGCTTGTGAACAGGATTATACTTTCAAATGTTTTAAAAATAGTTATCCATTATTTCTTATTGAATAGAGGCAGTTTTGGCCTGTGCTTACACTGCCATTTTTGTCTATTATCTTTCATGGAATTTAAATTTAAATTTTATTAAGCTTTTATTTTGGATAGACATTTTCCACAAAGGTAAAATGTGTTTTCACAATTTTTTTTTTATTATTTCAGGATATAATATGTTCAAATTACATTTAACTGAAGTGGAAAAAATAATTGGGAACATTGGGACAAATTGTGTATTTTGTCACCCTGGACTTCAGACTTCCTTAGAGTAAACATTCATGAAGAAGAGTCAATAGAGAGAACATTCATATCTTAAGGAATAAAAATAAAGGGTATATTCAGTTGAAGTTTGAAGGGGTTTTAAAAAAACTGGAGAAGAGAAAATGTAAAATAGTAACTCCCCCTTTTCAGCTGATTTACCAGTCATAATTCAAATATTTCTGAGGCCGCAAACAGAATATATGGGAAACCTTGGCTTAAGACACAAAACCAAACCAAATCAAAACCTCTCTTTTGGACTTTATTCAGTAAATAGTGAGTTAGTTACTAAAGCCTGCATATGGGGCTTTTGTGCTCATTCACTCAACAAACATACTGGCCTCATATGAATTGAAGCTGAACTTTATTTAGACATAATGGAGAGCCATTGGAATGTCTGAAATGTGAAGAGATACAATCAGAATTACGCTTTAGGATGTTTAATTTGGCAAAGGTACGCAAGCTGAATTGTAACAGAGGAAAAACTAAAGATTTGGAGAGCTGGTTAGTGGGCTATTGCAAAAGAAGCACTGGGAGTTAATGGTAAGGACCTGGACTAGGCTGTGGCAATAGGAATCAGCAGGACTTGGTTGCTGACTGTATGTGGGAAGAAGGGAGGCGGGAGAAATAAAACGTGAATTGGTAGATGGGGAGAACAGTGCTGGCCTGAAAGAAATTGCAAAATCAGACTGCAAGAGGTTAAGGAGATAAAGACTCTGCCCATTTTGACAAGTGCATTTATAGACTCTTTTGTCGGGGGGTGGGGAGACAGTGGCAGGGAAAAGGAAAGAAATAGGATAATAGTTTTAAGGGATAGGGGGCCAAAATCTTTCTTAAAGTTTATGCACAATTGGCTGTGTTTTATGGAATATAATCTATTTTATATGGGTTCCAAAGAAAAATTTTCAGTAGTCATCACAGCTACCTATAAATATGTATTCATTACTATATGTTTAGAAAATGGAATCAAGAAAATGCCATTATTTTCCTTCTGATTGTCACATGATTTGGATTTTCCACCAAAATTCAACCAAAAGTCTGCTTGGGATCTTAGGCGTGAACCAAGACATGGAACTGGTTAGGTCCAACCATGTTCTTGGGGAAGGCTTTATGATGGAGATGGAATTAGATACCCAATGAAAGAATTTGGAGTCATTGCAGGGTTATCTCCAGCCTGAGGGGAAATGGCCAGTCAGGAAGGGCACCTGGCACAAGAAAGCCAGAGCAGAGCTTGCTGATAACCCTCAGAAGAGCAGCTTTCTCTTTAAGGAAGTAACAGAATTGGCTTCCTGCAAAAACATGTTAACTTGACAATTCACTTGGTCTCAAATGAGGTGTGGATAACGGTGATCCTTAAAAAAAATGAGACAGTTTTAGCAAATTTGAGGAAATCCCTTTTTCTAGGTTACAAACACCACAAATGTTTTATAACTCAAGCCCTCAGCCAAGGGATAATAATAATTTCCATATGCATGTCTGGTTCTAACATGGGAATATATTTCCAAAGACGGGTGTGGTGTCTCTCTTCCAGGGAATCTTTAAGTCTCTTAGAGGCAACTGCTTATCTGCCGAATTCCAGTTGACTCCTGTTAGACTCTGCAGATACCTGATGTGTTTTTAGTGGTGCGATATTCTGCCATTGACCATGGCAGCTTTTTCTTTGCTCTTCACTTTTCCCATAACCACTGTTCTTTCTCTTGTTTGAAAAGGCCCTGGTATAACAGTTGCATATATCCAGCGGGATAGATTTGCATGTCCCCGTTCGCTTTCCATGTTCATGACTTACAACTGTAGTCAACTCCTTTTCTGGCAGTGTCATTATGACACTATGTGCCTGGCCCTGTTCTCACCAAATGCTCACATCAGTTCTATGATGCAGTTCTATTATCTCAGAGGCTCAAAGAGGAGTCACAAGTTGCTGCAAGTTCCTAGCTTGTAAGTGGCTGGCCACCAATCACTGTCACTGTACCATGCTGCTTCCTATAAGTACAACCTGGCTAATGGTTTTGAAACTGAAGGGCTTCTGGGAACAATTGGTTCACAGTTCTCTGACTGTTGAGAGCAGTATCCAAACTACCAATATATTCAGGATCAGACCACTTAGCCTCACTTGGAAAGCCATAGAAAGAATAAGGGGCGCCTGGGTGGCTCAGTCAGTTGAGCGTCCCACTTCAGCTCAGGTCATGATCTCACAGGTTTGTGAGTTTGAGGCCCGCGTGGGGTTCTGTGCTGACAGCTCGGAGCCTGGAGCCTGCTTTGGATTCTGTGTCTCCCTCTCTCCCTGCCCCTCCCCCACTTGTGCTCTGTCACTCTCTCTCAAAAATAAAATAAACATTAAAGTGGTTTTTAAGAATGAATGTTGGATATACGACAGATGTACTCTTGTTTCTCCATCTTTCATGGATACTTCTTTCATAGTGGCACTTCTTTGTAATTGAAAAGCTATTTCCACTCAAGAAACAACAAACCTTTTTAAAAAATGTAGTGTCTTCTCTCTGTTCCTTAAAAGAACCAGGCATGGATTGGCACTGAAAAGATGTCCATATAAAATAAAGACTAATTGTGGCTTGGAATATTTTAATGTGCTGTGTTTAGAAATAATTTCAAAAAAATAAAAACTTAAGTGAATATTATATTAACATTGAAATTTCCCATACCACTGCCCCTTCATTCTTGCTCCCCCCTCCCCCCCATATACATTTATAGTCTGTTGTGATGAGATTCTACCTTTTCTACCACCCAGGCTTATCAAAGCTATAAACCGGTCACATATTTCACAGAAGCTTAAAGATACGTGGAGAACTTGGATAGGGTCCAGAGGAGAGCAATGAAAATGATTAACGGGTTGGAAAACAGCGCTGATGAAAAAAGATGAATGGAATCAGGATTACGGGTATTGAGAAGGTTTAGAGGTGACTTAAGAACTGTCCTCAACTGTATGAAGGACTATGAAGAGAAGCATGGTGACCAAGTGTCTTCCAATCCATCTCATAGAAGGGGAAAAGTGACTACGCTACAACAGGAGGGATTTAATCAAATGTGAGTTTCAAGTGGGATTTTCTTTCTCCTTTTTTTAATTTTTCTTTAATGTTTATTTATTATTGAGAGACAGAGAGAGAGACAGAGCGCAAGTGGGCGAGGGACAAAGAGAGGGGGAGACACAGAATCCGAAGAAGGCTCCAGCCTCTGAGCTGTCAGCAGAGAGCCTGACATGGGGCTTGAACTCACAAACTGAGAGATCATGACTGGAGACGAAGTTGGATGCTTAACGGACTGAGCCACCCAGGGGCCCTTCAAATGGGATTTTCGTTTCCATCCTCACTATTGCCATCTATCAACTCTTTTACATTCCTTCTACCATCAATGAGAAAATTTTAATGAGAAAATTGGAGATGAATGGCACCATGGGTGGGACTGTTTAATATATAAAGAAAAGCTTTCTTCCCAGTAAGGCAGTGATTCTCAGATGGAAATTTGGAGCAGCAGGAGGAATCAGAATTGCCAGATGTGGAGATTTTATAAAATACAGTTGCCTTAGGATCCATCACTAGCCTCCACCTTTCCTTGAAAAATAACTGCTTTAAAGATTATGCTTTTACTTAGTTAATGCTGGTAGATGAAAGGAGGAAGATTTCAAGGGTATATAGTAAGACTTCAGTGATGAGTATATTCAGTGGGGTGTTCTGATTAGCTGGGCATTTTAGTTAGTTAAAGGCTAATTTATTTCAATGCTTATCCTTGAGAAAGTTTTGAAGATATTTTTGAATCTGTTCCCTGCTTTAATAGTGTCCTTAACAGTTAGAACTTGTGGCATCTGACTTCATGAGAAGCATTTTTGCAAGGCAGAGTGGCTTGGATTGAGTTTGGGGTGACTGGGTGGCTCAGTCAGTTGAGCATCCAGCTCTTGATTTTGGCTCAGATCATGATCCCAGGGTCATCGGGTTCCCCGCTGAGCATGGAGCCTGCTTAGGATTCTTCCACTGCCCCTTCCCCCGCTTGCCCTCCCCCCCCCCCCCCCCCCCCCCCCCCCCCCCCCCCCCTGTCTCAAATTGAAAAAAAAAAGAGTAAAGCAAAGGGTGGGCTTTGTATTTGGGAGGTACTATGCCTTTGGGAGCTTGAGAGGAAGAACTGAGCAGTGTTGACTCTCAACTTCTTAATTTTACCAATAGGCTTACTTTCTGAAGATGTTCCCTCTCAAAAATTCATCATTAAGAATCACAAGAACAAAATCACTTAAAATTAAATACACCATTTGGGCAGTAAGAACTGCTATTAGTCCCTGTCTTACACTGTCAAGTGGAGGAAATAAAATACAAGGAAATCAGAGAAGACTGTTATGCCACCAGTAGTCACGTTTTTGTGTTATGAGAAGGCTGTATAATCATCACAATTATTTTCTCTCAAAAACTCCACCTGGTTGGGCTATTTCAAACTTCCTACCTACCACCAAAGGTGATTGCTGCATAAATCTGTATGCTTTCCTACCGTTTAAGGCTATGGGTACTTTGATTAATTTAACCACATGTTACTGTCAGGTTGAACACATTCATCTTCTGTTCAAAGTGTATACTCGTCAATCTCTCTAGCGTTCCATCCCTTCAGGCCTTATTTCATCACATTTAAGGAGAGTCTTTCCTGCCTGTCTTTATCTTGTTAGGCTTTCAACAGCTGAAGTGGAATCTTCATTCTCTCATTCTTGCTGTCAAGCCTTCTTTAACATGCTTGCTCCTTTCCCTATTCATAAAATGTCAGGGTTGCCTCTGTTTCACACAGCATTATATACACAGTCAAATGTTACTACAGTTTAAATCATTTTCCATCTGAAGAGCTTACCCTGAATATATATATATATATATATATATATATATATATATATATATATATATTTTTTTTTTTTTGTAAGAATATGTTACACTGCTTAAAGCAGAGTGCAATGTTCATCATCAGATTCGAAGGGAGCTGCAAAGTGAAGGAGGCAGCTTGTGGTTTTGTTACTAGGGGGAGCTCCAGGTGCTGTCCCAGATGAGACAAGCATCATTCAGGTCTTCTGAGAGATTGAAAGTTCAATTATTCATTTCAAAGGTGAAGAAAATAAGATGCGTAGTGTTGCACAGATATTTAGAGTCAGGTTCTATAAGGCATGCTACTTGATCAAATAAACTATAACGTATAACCTAACTGTGAGCTCTGTTTTTGAGCTCCAGATGTCCAGCTCCAATGTCTTTTTAAGTGAATGAATGAATGAATTGCATGGTATGGTTGCAAGCAAAGGAAAAGTGATAGGATCTGGTGCCTTAAATACATATTTGCAAAAGTTTCAATAGTTGAATAGCAAGATTGCACATTGTTCTGACTATTGCTTTCTACTCTATTAAAATATGAAAAGAAAGATGGGTATGCTTGTGTTTCTAAATTTGGATTCTTTTCAATGGTTACTCCATTTAATATTATTTCTCCAAAACTAGTATTATAGATAGGAAGTATTATATAATAGTAGTATTCAACACATATATGTTAAATAGCTCTATTTACCTTGATCTTTTACATCATTTTGTGATTCTGTGCTTATCACAAGTAGTTATTTTACATTTCCTATTTAGACCGAAAATACATCAAAGGCAGAGATTTTTTTATGTGATTACTGAGTGATCTTTTGTGGATGACAAAGCCTGAGACTGGCTAAACCTATATGGCTTTGAAATTGGGGGCACAGGAGTAAATAGAAAAGTAACCCACTTATTCAACAGGTTGTGCTGTCATACAATCAATTTGACTGATGTTGTCACTGAATTTACTGACTCAGCTGTATTTTGCTTTTCATAAAGAGCTCATTTCTTGGGGCGCCTGGGTAGCTCAGTCGGTTGAGCAGCCGACTTCGGCTCAGGTCATGATCTCGCAGTCCGTGAGTTCGAGCCCCGCGTCGGGCTCTGTGCTGACAGCTCAGAGCCTGGAGCCTGTTTCAGATTCTGTCTCTCCCTCTCTCTGCCCCTCCCTCGTTCATGCTCTGTCTCTCTCTGTCTCAAAAATAAATAAACGTTAAAAAAAATTAAAAAAAAAAGAGCTCATTTCTTGCCTCCCAACTTCTTCTTACCCCCACTTAGCTGCAAACCCCAAGTATCCTCATATATATTTTCAACATTATGCAACTCTTCCTTTCATATTCTCTTCCTTTCAAATAACTCTTCCTTTCAAATTCTTCTTCAAAGTTGGTGGAGTTATGCCACTGACCCCAGAAAACTGAAAGCATATCTGTGCTGAGGAGAATGGAAGACAATATTAATGCATCACATTGGAAAAATTAATAAGTATTTTTAAGGATGCTAGTCCCAAATAAAAGTGTGGTTAAATGTTTAAATACGGTCTGTGCATCATCTACTGAGCGGCACAAAAGTAAGGCAAGGTATAGCAAAAACGGATGCAATTATATTACTTCTTGAACCAGCAAGAGAATAATAACTTTTTTTCATAATTGACAGTCGATGAATGTGACGAGAGTCACAGCACATTGTCCTTTTAGTGTTGGACAGCTTCTCTTTCTCACTGGAACATGAAACTGGAAGAATTGGTGAAGAAAATGCAAAAGGTATCATGTAATCCCTGAAATGTACTTGAGGTCGCTGCCATTGTCGTCCCATAATGCTGGTTTTGTTGGTTGGCTAGGCTGTGGCTGGTAACTGAATGCCGAGGATGTTCCTAGACAAGTGTTCCCCAAACATTGGCGTATGGTCTCTTTCTGGTCTATTATTAGGAAGTTTTCACTGTTCTAAGGCAAAATGAGAAAGATGATAAAAATGTAGTTATTTATAAGATAAATTGATTTCATTTAAAAGACTTATTCTGAGGATATTTTTAAATTTTTCTTTATAATGATTTTTCTTTTGTGAGGTGATGTTAAGTGTGTGTGTGTGTGTGTGTGTGTGTGTGTGTGTGTGTAATTTATTTATTGTAATTATTGATATTTGGAGTCCTGGTCTGGAAATCACCCCCTTGAAGGCTTTTTCTAGTATCATCCATAGTCCATACCCACAAAACCTGGAAGAAATGCCAGGTTCCTTGGTTAGGACGCTTGTCCTGGGTGGATCAACTTTGGTTGGCAAATGTCTGGAGTGGCTCTAAGGCTGAGTCTAGGAAACCATCAGGTGGGCAAGATTTTTAAGTGGAAATATCTGTTTTCTTTTCTCTGGGTATATATGTTAATAATTTGTGTTATTTTAAATTATGAATGCTTCAAATACATGAAAAAGAATAGGATAGAATATATATCCACATATTAAGATTTTGCATATTTTCTCTTAACAGAGATAAATAGAAACAAACATATAGAAAGGACCAAATAGGAAGAAATAAACAGAAAGAAATAAAACATAAGAGATGTAGTTAGAAACCTATTCTTCTCTAATATCCTGGAGTAGGTGTGAGGTATTTCCACTTTCATGTTTATACTTTTACTGCATATGTCCTACAATAAACTATGTATAACCTTTTGGTATGTTTAAAAAAATGTACATAAGTGGATCTGTGCGTAATTTGCTTTTCATTTTGCTTTTTTTACTAAAACATTTTGTATTTGATATTAATTCATGCTAATAAATGTCCAAAAGATTCATTCATTTTAACTGTTGTATAACACTCCATTCCATAAATACACCACAGTTGATTAATTTGTTCCTCTTATAAAGAGCTGCTTTTGCTGTTTCTGCTTTTCTGCTATCAAAACCAGCGTTGTACTGAGCATCTCTTTTGGACTGTCTTATGCAAATGTATGAAAATTTTTCTAGGGTAAATAAATACCTAGAAGATAAATTGCTGGGTCATGGTTTATGTGCGTCTTAAAATTTGCCAGCTAATCCCAGTTTGTGATTATACCTTTCACACTTCGAATAGCAGGCGATTGAGTTTCAGTTTAAAAAAAAAAAATTGTGTATTAGGTGGGGATCCAATTTTATCCTTTTTTGTATGGCTAACTAATGTTCTGGGTCTATTTATGCAATAATTCACCTTTCATCCACTCATATTCTAGGTTCCCACAAGTGTGTGTGTCTGTTTCTGGGCTCTCTATTCCGATCATTGGTCTCTTTCTTCGTTCTGATGCCATTAACACTGATTTTTCAAATTGCCACAGCTTTACAGTTAGTCTTGACATCTGTAAGGCAAATCTTTTTGTCTTCTCCACAATTGTCTCAGTCATTTGTACTTCCATATGAGTGTTAGGATCAGTTTGTCAGGCTTCACTAAAAATCCCATTATATTTTAAATGGATATGACTTGCTACTTTCTCCATCTGTTCTCCAGAATAGTTTTCGTAAGATGGGATTACTGGTACTTAAAGGTTAGTTACAAACTCCTCTTTCATACTAGATTAATGTGTTTTGGGAACCAGTTACATATTACATTTAATTTGATTACAGACATTAAGTTTTTTATTGGGTACATTTGGATTTGCTTCTTTTCGAGTCAACTTTAGTAAGTTTTATTGGTCTAAGAAATTATTCTTTTGTCTAGGTTTTCAAATTTATTAGCATAAATTTGTTCATAGTATTTGGCTAAGCATTTAACAATCTCTGTTTCTGTATGTCTCCTTTTAAATTACTATGTTTTTATTTTTGCCTCTTTCTTTTTTTTTCAATCCAATGCCAAAATTTTGTGTTTTATTAGTTTTATAGGTATCTTCTCTTTTCTTTAAAAAAACCTATAATTTTTTTATTCCGCTGGCCTTTTCCTAAATTTTTAAATTGACTCCTTATGCATTGGTTTTCATTTGCTTCATTTCTAATATAAACATTTAAGACTATAAATTTCTTCTAATATTGGTTAAGCCACTTTCCACAAGTTTTGATATTGAATGTTCTCAATATTTTTAGTTTAAAATATTTTATAATTTCAAAATGATTTATCTTTGGACCCACATATTATTTCATATGCTTTAAAAGGTTTCTAAGCATATGATATTTGTTAGATTTTTGTCACTGATGTTTATTATACTGTGCTTTTTGTGGGTAATGTGGCAAATCTTACAAATGCATCACAGGAGCTGGAAAAATAATTTTTGGGTACAGACTTTTCTATATATTCATTAGATCAAACGTCAACTATGCTGTTCAAATCTTATGTTCCTCATCAGTTGTCTTTATTAATTATTGAGAGAGATGTGTTGAATTTTGCCATTGGGATTGTGAACTTAAAATTACTTATTGTAATTTTATCAATCTTTGCTTCATGCTTTTGGAGTTTAAGATATTAAGTACCTACAAATCCAAAATATGGTATTTTCCTGGCAGAGCTTTCCTTTTGTCATTTGTAATAATTAGGGAATATTGACTTTTGCTTTGAAGTTGACTTAGTTTTATGTTAATACAGCCACTTCAGCTTTCTTTTGGTTATATCTCTTTTTACCCACTTGCAAACTATCTGAGTCTTTTTTTGCATGTATCTCTCTTAAGCAACATACAGTTGGATTTTGTTTCTTAAATAAAATCTGTCCTTTTTCTTTTTCTAGTCCATATATACCTATTGTGATTAGGGATCTGTTTGGATTTATTTCTTTCATTTTATTTTCTGTTGTAAAGTTGCTTTGCTTTTGGCTCCTTTCTCCCTTCCTCCTTCCCTTCTTTCCCTCCCTCCCCGCTGCCTCTCTCTCTTCCTTCCTTCCTTCCTACCTTCCTTCCTTCCTTCCTTCCTTCCTTCCTCTCTCCCTCCCTCTTCCTTCCTTCCTTCCTTCCTTCCTTCCTTCCTTCCTTCCTTCTTTTTTTCTGTCCTTCTCGTCTTTCTTTTTCTTTCTTTCCTCTACCTTTTTCTTCTTTCTTGCTCCCTATAGAATTGAGTTTTCTTTATTCTTTCTTCTTTCCTCTACTATATTCTATTTGCATTTTTTTAAATAGGCACTTTTAAATGTGCATATTTAACAAAGTCTCACATTAAACAATATTGACCCTCTTTCTGAAAGGTGTGAGTGCTGCAGAACACGGTAACTCAGATTGTCCTCCTTGCCCCACAGTTTACAAGTTAATTGCTGCCTGAGTTTTTGGGGCCATCTTATGACCTCTGAACAAGTCATTGTTATTGATGCAATTAGTGATGATTTAGACTGATACATGTTATTTGCCAATTTATTTTTTCACTGTTGCTTCTTAGATCCTATTCCTTCTTTCTGGGTTCAGCATGACTTTTTTTTTTTAAGTATGTTCTTTGGTATTTTTTTTTAACAATGTTTTGTGAGTAGTAAACTCTCTTTGCCTTTGTCTGACTGAAAATGTCTTCATTTTCTTTCCATTTTTAAATAGTAGTTTTTCACAGTTCAAGGTTGACAGTTATTTCCTGTCAGCACACTGACTATATTATTCCATTTTTTTTATGCTTCTGCTGGGGTTGAGGATCTTGCCTTCTGTTATTGTAGTTTCTCTGTATTAACCTGCTTTTTGACTTTCTCTCTAATTACTTCTCTTTGTCTTTGGTGTTCCATAGTTTTACTATAATGTATCTAGATGTGGAATTATTTTGATTTTTCCTACATGGGTCTCCTGGTGATTCTTGAATCTGACAAGTCCTGTCTTTTATTACTTCAGAAAAATGTTTAGCCATTATCTCTTCAAATATCTTTTAACCCATTTTGGAAGTCCTAGTCATATGTTGGATGATTTTCTCCTGTCCTTGATATCTCTTAACTTTTCTTTGCTATTTTTCTTTTTGGCTTATTCAGGGGAGTTTTTGAGGTCTATATTGCATTGTGTTCCATTCTCTTCTCTTCAATTTAGGTGGTTTATTGATGTTTTCTTACAGTCACTAGATTTTCAAACTCAAGAAATTGTTTCTTTAAAAAAATTGTCATTGGGATGCCTTGATGGTTCAATCAGTTGAGCATCTGACTTTTGATTTCGGCTCAGGTCATGATCCCAGTGTCATGGGATCAAGCCCCACGTTGGGCTCCGTGCTGAGTGTAGAGTCTGCGTAAGATTCTTTCTCTCTCTTCCTCTGCCCCTCTCCCCTGCTTGTGCTTTCTCTCTCTCTCAAAAAAAAAATCTGTCATTAAAAAATCATGTTTTTTTTTTCTTTTGGTTTTAGATTCTTATTTTACATTTTAATTATTATTATTAATTATTATTAGTAGTAGTAAGGAAATTTATTTTACAGTCTCTATCAGATTATTCTACAGGCTTATATCTAATCCTGGAGTCTCTCTGTCTGCTTATTCTCTCCCTTGAAGGAATATTTCATTGTATGTTTTGTAATTTGGGGCAATGAGCTCATCTTCATAAGATTCTATCAGAGGGTATCTTGTAAAGACTACGTTTAAGTTATGTTGCTTCAAGCAGTTTTACATTTGTTTCTACAGCATGGGAATTCCAGACTGAATTCGTATTTGACTTTATAATCCTATTCTTCATTCTCTATTTCCAAGCCAAAGTCCCAGGAGATAGCTTTTTTCTGTCTTTATAACCCAAATCTGTTAGTTATCCAGGCATTCTCTTTTCCCTCTTAGATGATCAAAAAATGTTTTCTACAGATTTTTATGTATCCAGGGTCATTTTCTTCTACATACTGTCAGCACTGATGTCAAATGATCATTCTTGAAGGAGATTTTGATCATATTAATCCTTGAGTGGCTTACCATAAAGCTGCAGAATAAACTCCAACCACTTGGAAAGATTCAGTCTTGCTTTGTCTTTTCTGACCTCTACTCTCACTTTTTTTCTCAAAGATACTTTGTGTTTAAGTTGAGGAACTGGTCATTTCTGGAATATATCACGAGCTCTCTTGTTTTAGTGCTATTGCCTATTCTGCTTTATCATTAACTACCTCCTTTCCTTGACTAACTTTTATTATTATTTAAGACTCAAGTTAGGCATCTGCTTTCAAGCTTCAGCTCAGTATCATTTTTGTTGTTGTTGTTCTTTATTTATTTTTTGCTTTTAAAGAATCATTAAAAAGCACAAAGGGAGAATTTATCATTTTGTATTCCTAGGCTCTTCCTCTTTCCATGCCTAAAATTACATTAAACTTAGTAGGATCTCTGGGACAGTATATATATATATATATATATTCTTTCTCCAAAGAATATATATATATATATATTCTTTGGAGAAAGACTTAACTTATGCTTCTGTTGAAAATCTTACATGTTTCAAAGTCACCTATGTTGGGGGATATTAGTGAAATACTGTATATTTGTAATATTGTATAGCTAACTGTCAAATTGCTTTTTGGAACATTTTGAGAAGTAAAGGAAGTAGATCTGATAACAGTACATCTTTAGTAAAATAGAACTGGATTCTCATTTTGCTTCTGCTACTAATTAGCTGTGTATTTTCTTTTTTACTTTGGTTTCCCTCTTTATAATGTAAAGATGTTGGATGAGATGCTCTCCATTTTGCTTTCACCTCCAAAACCCTTCTAGTGATTTGAAGGAGTGTCTCCGATATCTGGAGGTGTTTCATTGTAACCCGTTCCTCTAAGTTATCATCACTTTTTTGGTTGGTAAATTTAAGCTAATGAATGGCTTAGAAGTCTTAGAAACTGTGTAATGTTTAAGATAAATTTGCATTTAAAAATATTTTATTGAATGTACAGTACTCAGTTAATATAGACACTAATCAGAAAGTTCTGGCTAATAGCACATTTTGAAAGGCAAAGACAGATGTTTTTAACCTTGTTTTGACTTGAAAGAGCAGCAATGAGGAGCAGAAATGCAGTGCGTCAGGAATGTGGACTCAAAACCCAGCTAATGGGTAAAGCCCTCCCTGGGTAATATCAAATAGCTAATGTGTTCAGTCTTGATGCTTGCTTTACTGTGAATATATGTGGGCTTGAATACTGTAAAGATCAGTAACTCTTTTGATAGGCTTGTCAATGTCTAGTGTTAATGAACCTGTTCTTTTAAACAGCCTGTCTTCAAATGTTGGTGTGCCTTCATAGAAAGTAAAGAGTGACATAATTTCATACGAACCATCCACCTCTTAGTAATATTTAATTATTCTTCCCAGAATTACCTGAGATGACTCAATCCCTAAAAACTTTAATGAACTTGTCCTAAATTTACTGCGTAAAAAATATTTGCTCTAAATTTTCTTTGAGTTATTTATATAAGTTAATAGCTCTTTGCATTTTAGATCGTGAATGAAAAGCTAGAATATTTATGATGTTTAATTCATTAGAATTTGGGCAGAAGTATCTTTTTAAATGGAAGGCAATATTGGAAAGAAATAAATATCTTCTTACTGAAATTTACAAAAATACACAGCTAATCAGTGGTGATATTTTAATTTTGTTTCTTTCTGATTCTATTACCTTCTTCTCCTTACCATTTTATTTTATTTTATTTTATTTTAGTTTAGTTTAGTTTTTGTGTCTCTCCCAATTCTTCTCACCAAGTTCTTCTTTGGTTCTTTCAACTCTATTTCTTCTTTCTTTCTACCTTCTCTCTTCTTTTGTTTCTTCTTTTTAAATTTTTCTTTCCTTTCCCTTCTCTCTTCCTTTTTTTTTTCTCATGTAAACATTGATCTACATACAAACTCACCAGTAACTACAAACAGGAATGGGATTTATAAGCAAAGCAAAATGAGTTTTTTTTTTAAATTGTGTCTTAGGCAAATCCAAAAATAATAGAATAATAACAGATTCTTTCATATTTCTTGTGACTGTAGGTTTTTTCCATTAAGTGTATGAAACAATTCAGTGCTTTTTCACTCCATGTATTTATTTGGAGCATAAATTGGTCTGCAGGACTACATTTCTATATGTTAAGTTGTAGTTTTGGCTCCTAGTCGAATATGCCATGAATTAATAATCATTTGATATTGACTCAGTTGGGGTGAATACCAAGATTTATTGACCTGAGTGGAAAATATGGACCAGAGTGAAACCTCTGTCAATATTTACTTACTTTTACAGAGACAATTAATCTTGATACTTATTGAAGCAAGAAGTCGATATATGTATTGTTATGTACTTTTGGAGATTTCCATTAGAAATATTGGCAAGTCCTTAGTTCATGGTCATAGATTTAAAAGGCCTATCAATTTAAATGTTTCGGATATGAAGAGCTAAAACATGTAAAGTATCACAGTGCTATTCACCAGAAATAAGAAGAGTCTTCTCAGAGTGGGTTTATGTGAATTCCTTTTTTCAGTTCAGCCAATGCTTGTTTAGTAATATGAACTGCCAAGGAGACAACCAGTACTGACTTCTCGATGAATGACTTCCTCTTGTTAGCAGATAGGTTAAACTCTCCTACGAGATAGTTTTGCACTGTCCTCCTGGTGGTGAATGACACTGATGAGTAAAACCCCCCAGTGCATCTTAGTTTCTTCATGAGAGCTTCCTTTGTGAGCAGCCCATACCACTGAGAGAAGTACAGGCTATGAGATTTGGATCCTTTGTTTATTAGGCTTGTTTTTTGTGTTGTTTTTTTCTCTTTTGGGATAAAATATTTGTGGAGGTAAGAGAAACTTTTACTTTACAGTTACTAGAAGTGTAATGAAGCACTTGACATGTATGTATGGAGTATTAAGGCTGAATTTCTAGAGAGAGAGTATGTGTGTGTGAGAGAGAGAAAGAGCATATATTTTTTTATAAATTCCCCATTCAGAACACGATTTCAAGAATTATACTTTAAATTTTTCCTTCCCTCCAAAAAAACAACTACTTAAAGAACAAACAAACAAAAACAGTCACGCTTTCACAGTTGAGGTAGAAATTTGAGATATGATAGTAGAGTGATTGACTTGTACTTAGTTTTCTCCATATAAATTTAGATTTAAGCTTACGTGTTGCAATGCATTATTCATTGCAGCAATATTCATGCTCTCTTATTTAATAGAGATAAGAGATTGTCCTACTTAGGGAAATGTCCAAAGAGCTAGTGAAAGGTGTTGAGGATACATATATATATATATATATATATATATATATATACACACACACACACATATATATAAATGTATATATGTATGTATATGTATATAATAAATGTATATAAATATATATAAATTAATTATATAATATGCTATATACTATAGAATTTATATAATATCTTTATAAAATATAATATTATACATAAATTAATTTGCCATTGGGATAATAGGACATAATTATCATTACGCGTTTGGAATAGACATTATATTCTAGACATTGTGAATAGTTTTCAGGGTTTTTTAAGTAGCTACTCTCAACATTATTTCAGAATTGTTTATAATATTCAGTATAACATAACATGATGATATATGGCTGAAAGTCATGAACTGGCTAATGCTCATGAACAATTAACACATTAGTAAATTTGTGTTTAGCTTTAAGTTCTCAACTTGTTTTTTTAACTGATGTTTCCTGTCGTCCTAGGGAAATGACTTTTTGGGGGGGATTTACATATTTTCATACAGTTTAATTGTTTTTGCCGGTTATAACAGAAATGTGTTTGTTTTTCTGTTAAATTGTGAGGTACAGAAAAGTCTCTTAAGGAGTTGTACCATGAGTTGTTAATGAAGACAGCAAAACCCAAACACAAACACAAACCACCAAATAACAAATGACACCCCCCTGCCCCTGCAAATGAAATCAGAAATACCAAGAAAGATGTAGTCCTTCAAGGTATTGGTAATTGACATTTTGCAGGTGGTAATAGTAAAAATGCATACATAAATATACCCCTTCATTTTCCAAAAAGCAGTCTCCTGGCAAGTATAGGCTTCTGCGTGCATTGCAGAAATAGCTCATTTTCCTTCGCTTCTCCTTTTTGAAGAACAAGAACCATCCACTCTTTCGATGCACAGTAACCCTATCACTAACCAGCAGAGACAAGCATAGCAGAGAAACACTGCAGGCTCCTCTACTGTGATTGGTGGAAGGGAAATGGCCGGTGATGTCTATAAAAGGCTAGCTTACTTATATAAAGCCTCAGGGGTATGGGCAAAGTGACTGAAAAGATGGGGAAGGGAGTGGGAAGGGAATGGAGAGGAGTGGCAGCAGTGAGGTGAAGGGAGGGGGGTGATGAGTGGACTGAGAGCAGATAAGAAAGAGGGGCCAGCAAGCTAGCTGTGTATATATCTGGAGCATCTTCTTACAGATAAAGGATCTTCCCTTATACTGAGAAGAATTCCAATATTCTCAAAGAATTGAGATTTCCATGTTGAAGGCAAGTTAGAGAGTAAAGATCAATAGTTTGGTGGAGGTTAGGATGGAAGATATTTATGGAACAGGGTATATGGCAGAGGAAACCTTTTATTTAAAATAAAAGGAGGGGGGCGCCTGGGTGGCTCAGTCGGTTAAGCGGCTGACTTCGGCTCAGGTCATGATCTCACGGTCCGTGAGTTCAAGCCCCGCGTCGGGCTCTGTGCTGACAGCTCAGAGCTTGGAGCCTGTTTCGGATTCTGTGTCTCCCTCTCTCTGACCCTCCCCCATTCATGCTCTGTCTCTCTCTGTCGCAAAAATAAATAAACATTAAAAATTTTTTTTTTTAAAAATAAAAAGAAAATAAAATAAAAGGAGGGAGGGGTGCCTGGGTGGCTCAGTTAAGCATCTGACTTTGGCTCAGGTCATGACATCACAGTTTGTGGGTTCAAGCCCCACATCGGGCTCTCTGCTGTCAGCACTTAGCCTGCTTCAGATCCTCTGTCCCTCTGTCTGCCCCTCCCCTACTTACTCCTCCCTCTCAAAAATAAACATTAAAAAATAAAATAAAATAAAATAAAATAATAAAATAAAAT